>NW_005843925.1:0-12653 GCF_000455745.1 Alligator sinensis | reverse complement strand
ACACTGGCCCCACAATCAATCGCCTGCTGGCTGCTTGGCTTGGCCCGGCCCTTCAGGTGGCAGGCACCAACAGTGCCCTGCCATACTCACCCAGCCTCCTGGACCAAAAGGTTGAGTACCACAGCAGTACTGCATGTACCATATAACAAGTAAGGACCAGAAGAGACAGGTTTTGGGGGCCATCTATTGCACATATTCTAACCTAATTAAATATATTAGCCACCAACATACAAATAAATGCATCTTCTGAACTGCTGACACAGAAGCAACCTCAAAAATGCAGAACTGCTGAAGCTAAAAGCCTAAACTCCAACATATTCCAAAAAACCTTGGCCTTTTTCAACAATTGTATGTTATTATCTCCCAGAAACCCAAGCTCTTAGATGCATTTATTCTCACAGTATGTGGCATACAATAAGACACCAAAACAGACTGTAAGCATCTGTATAAGCTTCACTATGTGGCTCAAATTCCTTAAGTTACAAAGACGCTAATTCAAATTGTTAGCTCTTTTACCTTCTACAGTAATTGGTAGAGAAATTGTTCTCTAGTCCACTGGACGTGGAACAGATTCCAACGGAAACGAAATGTTATGGTCAGGAAGTGTATCATTGTGGGCTGACCCTGGAAATGTTAAGCTATGGAGATTATTTGGAAGAGGAATCTGACCAGACAGTAGTAACCACCTACCACAGTGCTGTACCCTATAACAACAACTTGGCATAGATTAGCAATGAAGAAAAGTGAGAGGCTGGACACACCTTCCATCCTGGAGAAGCTGGGGTGAGATTTATAAGTCCTTTCCGGTCCCAGGAAAGATGTTGGCCTCTCTCCTGACTTACCGCACAAAATAAAAACCAAGCCCCTATACCCAGACACAAAGTAACTGCCTGCAGAGAGAGTTCCCATTACATTCTCCCCACTCCCACCCCATCTTATCCACATTTCTTACTGCAATACACAAATCACCATATACAAAAAGAAAATACAATTATACAAAATATACAAAATATGATTTAATTGTCTGGATGTAAAAATGAATATTGTATTGAATTGCACGTATTTATAGGAACGTTGCCTTGTATATTATGACAGATCATTGTGATTCTCAAGGGAACCTAACCACCATTATGCACATAACAGTGCTCCAACTACGAATCAATCTTTGCCCCACATAAAAGCCCAAGAGAAACTGCATTCCTTTGCTACACAAGGTCAACCTTGAAATCAAACCCTAGCAGTTCATGAATAGTCATGCCACACCCAATTTTTGATGGGTCCTCTCATAAGCATCAACCTATGACGAAGCTTTAAAAAATGGTTTTCTAAAATTCAGCCAGAATATGTCAAGTCAAGGTAAATGCTAAGCTAACCTATCAGTAAACAGAATATGAGGGAACAGTTTGATTTTCTCTGCTGTACAGTTGACATCACTATGTAGAACTGAAGTCTCAACAGCCTTCTGACTTTGGCTAGCGTCTCCACACAATGCAGAGAGAGATTTTGCAAAGCTCCGTGTCACTGTGATACTACGATAGTTACCACAGTGATATTCCCCCATGCAAAAACTCAGTGCATCAGAATACAGTGAAAAGCAGAGGGTGCACATTTCTCCCATCACAGGAACACTAGGGAGAAGTTCTCTTAGCTGAGATACCAAGGTCTCGCAACACAAAATGTAGTGCCATTGATTTCAGAAGTAATCAGAAAGGATTGTAAGTAGCAGCATAGCACTGTGCAAATGATGAACTGGATTTACTCACAGTGAACTATCCCATAACAAGATACCAGATATGCCAGCAAATGATAAAGGACCCAGGTACATCACTGGTACCATTAGATGGCATTTGCAAGGCCGCCTAAGAACTCAGCACAGCACTTCCCGTCATCATCTCTCCTGACCTCCTGCCTATCAGCTGCACAGAAGATCTAGTGAGACTGTGAACCACTGCGGGTGGCTGGGACGGCACAATGACAAACACCCGATCAAAAACCAAAACATTAGACCAAGATGCCAGATGAAGAGAAACAGCCCTTTGGGAGTCTTCTTTTACCGCAGAATAGTCCATTTTGTTGAATTCGGTTTACTGCTAATGATAAAGTGAATCTCCTGACCTTCTGGAGCAGAAGTAAGAACACAACTTTTTATGTTAAAATCAAAGATGAAGACTAGACTTACTCCAGTAATGATGAAAAGGATTTTTTTTTCATTCATATATAAATACATAAATGCATGCATACATACATAGACAAATATACAAATTTTAAAAAAAAGTAAAACAACACACCAATCAGGTCTTATTCTACAAATTCATTTCTTGACCTCCAACCGCTGTCAAACAGCATGGGTAATTTCTGCTCACAGCACATTACAAAAAAATCCCACCTGGAAACGTAAGTGGATTCCAGGAAAATTTTATATGTCATTATATCTTAAGACATCCAGATCTGCCTGAGCTTGAGAGACGAGGAGGATTTGTTGTGCCTTTACATCACTGTGGGATTGGGAGCTGGAGCTCCCACAGTAGTAAACTCCAGTGCAAAAAACCTAGCTCTAGTGGCAATTCTACACAGCAAAGATCAGCCCCTGCACAGGTCTCCCTCTGCCGGCCTGTTCTAGTTCTGATTAGGCACCTCCAATATCTTTTCCTATCTAAGGGAACACAGCCGAAATCTCTTTGTAGAGCTTTGCACAGATCCTGCAACTGGAAAGATGCTTGTTAAAAGAATCACCGAGTTCTCACCTGCTGAGGCGCTGGGTCCGGGTAGCAGCGGGACCTACCACAGGAAGAAACGGCAGAACAAAAACCAGCCAACAAAAACAAGTCTGCATGGAAAAAAAAAAAATCCATCTGCACACAGCATTGACCAGTTGAGTCCCTCAGTCAGGTTTACGCCTCCTACCTGCACTTGGGGACTGGGGTCCCCCATTCCCAGCTCAGGTGCTCCTGGAAGCATGCCTGGCCCAGCGGGGTCACTCCCCCACCAGGCTCAGCCACTTCCTGAAGCTTACCTGGCCTACCCTGCTCTGATGGTATGTGGCCCACCCGATGAGGCCTGGGGTTAAAGCACCCTGACCCACCTTTCACCGGGGTGGGACCTGGCCTGGCATTTTCTGGGGGCTCCCACACTACTGAGAGCCCCACCAGGCCACCCACTCCCAGCAGGCTGCAGTTTTAGGTCATGCCCAGGACCAGGAGCCTCCACACCATCCCCTACAGCTCCTCCCGTACCTCCAGGATGTCACACGCAGCCAGCCAATGTTACTGCCTGGCCTGCCAGCAGTGACCTGCCCTGTTTATATAGGCAGGCCTGGATCTAAAATGGCCCCCCAATCAATCGCCTGCTGGCACTGGCCCCACAATCAATCGCCTGCTGGCTGCTTGGCTTGGCCCGGCCCTTCAGGTGGCAGGCACCAACAGTGCCCTGCCATACTCACCCAGCCTCCTGGACCAAAAGGTTGAGTACCACAGCAGTACTGCATGTACCATACAACAAGTAAGGACCAGAAGAGACAGGTTTGTGGGGCCATCTATTGCACATATTCTAACCTAATGAAATATATTAGCCACCAACATACAAATAATGCATCTTCTGAACTGCTGGCACAGAAGCAACCTCAGAAATGCAGAACTGCTGAAGCTATAAGCCTAAACTCCAACATATTCCAAAGAACCTTGGCCTTTTTCAACAATTTTATCTTATTATCTCCCAGAAACCCAAGCTCTTAGATGCATTTATTCTCACAGTATGTGGCATACAATAAGACACCAAAACAGACTGTAAGCATCTGTATAAGCTTCACTATGTGGCTCAAATTCCTTAAGTTACAAAGACGCTAATTAAAATTGTTAGCTCTTTTACCTTCTACAGTAATTGGTACGGAAATTGTTCGCTTGTCTGCTGCACATGGAACAGATTCCAACGGAAAAGAAAAGTTATGGTAAGGAAGTGTATCATTGTGGGATGACCCTGGAAACGTTAAGCTATGAAGATTATTTGGAAGAGGAATCCGACCAGACAGTAGTAACCACCTACCACAGTGCTGTACCCTATAACAAAAACTTGGCATAGATTAGCAATGCAGAAAAGTGAGAGGCTGGACACACCTTCCATCCTGGAGAACCTGGGGTGAGATTTATAAGTCCTTTCAGGTCGCAGGAGAGATGTTGGCCTCTCTCCTGACTTACCACACAAAATAAAAACCAAGCCCCTATACCCAGACACAAAGTAACTGCCTGCAGAGAGAGTTCCCATTACAGTCTCCCCCCTCCCACCCCATCTTATCCACATTGCTTACTGCAATAAACAAATCACCGTGTATGAATAGAAAATACAATTATACAAAATATTATTTAATTGTACGCATGTAAAATTGAATATTGTATTGAATTGCACGTATTTATAGGAACGTTGCCTTGTATATTATGACAGATCATTGTGATTCTCAAGGGAACCTAACCACCATTATGCACATAACAGTGCTCCAACTACGAATCAATCTTTGCCCCACATAAAAGCCCAAGAGAAACTGCATTCCTTTGCTACACAAGGTCAACCTTGAAATCAAACCCTAGCAGTTCATGAATAGTCATGCCACACCCAATTTTTGATGGGTCCTCTCATAAGCATCAACCTATGACGAAGCTTTAAAAAATGGTTTTCTAAAATTCAGCCAGAATATGTCAAGTCAACCTAAATGCTAAGCTAACCTATCAGTAAACAGAATATGAGGGAACAGTTGGATTTTCTCTGCTATACAGCTGACATCACTATGTAGAACTGAAGTCTCAACAGCCTTCTGACTTTGGCTAGCATCTCCACACAATGTAGAGATTTGATTTTGTAAAGCTCCATATCACTGTGATACTATGGTGGCTACGGTACCTACCACAGTGGTATTCCCCCATGCAAAAACTCAGTGCATCAGAATACAGTGAAAAGCAGAGGGTGCACATTTCTCCCATCACAGGAACACTAGGGAGAAGATCTCTTAGCTGAGATACCAAGGTGTCTCAACACAAAATGCAGTGCCATTGATTTTAGAAGTAATCAGAAAGGATTGTAAGTAGCAGCATAGCACTGTGCAAATGATGAACTGGATTTACTCACAGTGAACTATCCCATAACAAGATACCAGAGATGCCAGCAAATGATAGAGGACCCAGGTACATCACTGGTACCATTAGACGGCATTTGCAAGGCCGCCTAAGAACTCAGCACAGCACTGCCCGTCATCATCTCTCCTGACCTCCTGCCTATCAGCTGCACAGAAGATCTAGTGCGACTGTGAACCACTGCGGGTGGCTGGGACGGCACAATGACAAACACCCGATCAAAAACCAAAACATTAGACCAAGATGCCAGATGAAGAGAAACAGCCCTTTGGGAGTCTTTTTTTTTTTTTTACCCCAGATGAGTCCATTTTGTTGAATTCGGTTTACTGCTAATGATAAAGTGAGTCCCCTGACTTTCTGGAGGAGAAGTAAGAACACAACTTTTTATGTTGAAATCAAAGATGAAGACTAGACTTACTCCAGTAATGATCAAGAGAAGGTTTTAATTTTTTTTTATCTATATCTATATAAAAAATAAAATAAAATAAAATGCATCCACACACACATTAAAAGCACACCAATCAGGTCTTACTCTACAATTTCATTTCTTGACCTCCAACCACTGTAAAACAGCACGGGTAATTTATGCTCACAGCACATTACAAAAAAATCCCACCTGGCAAACATAACTGGATTCCAAGAAAATTTTATATGTCATTATATCTTAAGACATCCAGATCTGCCTGAGCTTGAGAGACGAGGAGGATTTGTTGTGCCTTTACATCACTGTGGGACTGGTAGCTGGAGCTCCCACAGTAGTAAACTCCAGTGCAAAAAACCTAGCTCCAGCGGCAATTCTACACAACAAAGATCAGCCCCTGCACAGGTCTCCCTCTGCCGGCCTATTCTATTTACGCTTATGCACCTCCCATATCTTTTCCTATTTAAGGGAACACAACCAAAATATCTTTGCAGAGCTTTGCACAGATCCTGCAACTGGAAAGATGCTTGTTAAAAGAATCACCGAGTTCTCACCTGCTCAGGCGCTGGGGACACTAATCATTCTCCAAGTCATAGGGCATGCTGCAAGTCCCAGTGAAGCAAAAGTTATGGCTCAGACACTATTAGGATGCATCAGTTCCAACAGTGACCTTCAACCCTCATGGGTTTCTACCGCGTCTAAAACCTTCCTGCATTACAAGGGAAGACATGGAATCAGATTTCCCTGAGGTCAGTCAACTACTAAGAAGGAAAATCCCTCCCAAACTATGGTGCACAGAATCCAAGTATTGGAAGAATCTTGGAGGGCCCCACGACAAAAGGTATTGGAAGGGCAGGTGAAGTCTTTAGCAGGTGAGGACTGGCCAAATCCCACTGCACTCAATGGACATCAGCAAAATGACACGGTCATTTCTATTAGCACAGACAAAGAGGAAAAGATGATCCCCCTTCCCCCCCAAGGATATTATAAAAGTAAGGAGAGGAGTCTGATGATAGAGGAGAGAGAGAAGGGGATAATGAGAGGGAGAACTGGAGGGATTTAACCAGGGGCACAGGACTGGCCAGTGGCAGAGAAGGCAGAGACATCAAGCAAACGTGGATCACTGCCCAGTGCTCCACCTACAAACCTGACTCGTCCTCTCGAATATTGCCCCAGCAAGAGGAGGACTGCATCCTGCTAGAAGGGGCAGAGGACTGAGGTCCTATCCCAATTTAGGGTGGTTGATTGTAGCTATATCCCAACTGCATTTCAAGGAATCTAGTACTGAAGGAAACCAGAAAGTGGGGGTGGGGAGGGAAGGAAATGGATACCCAGACAACTGCAAAGTTCAGTGCATCCAAAGATACTTCAGCTGCTTTTCTAAAGTGAAGTCAGCGGATTGGATGCAGGTTTGTATCACTGTGTGGCAGTGGCAGCTGGGGCTACCACAGTAACACTTTCCATTGCAAGAACCTTTGACAGTGATAATCTACAGTATGAATCTCCACCTCCCTGGGCTTTCCCTTCATCTGTTATTCTCTCCTCATACTCCTATGAAGGCTCAGGTACGAAGGTGCTCTTTCCTGCCTCTATGCCCTTTACGGGCCTCTTTCTACTACAAACTGTGGACATAAGAGACACTCCCAGCACGGAAAAATATTACACATGAACCAGACAGGCAGAAGAAGGAAAGACTCAGACTTAAAAGGTTAAGTAACTCACCCAAGGTCATACAGCTGAGCAAGGTAACAGCTAGACACGGCAGAAATGCAAGTCTCTTGGGTCTCCACCTACTTCTAGATCCCCTGTTTCAGTAGCTGTAACTGAAAAGGTCCCAGCCGTGTCCCAAGACAAGTATCAGGACCAGAAACAGGACCCAAAGGCAGAACCTGCCTTCATAGTCTGGCTGCGAATCCTTAAGCAACCAGGATATGGTGTGGATTTGTATCACTGTGGTACAGTAGCAGTGTGGTCCGGTAGCAGCTGGAGCTACCACAGTAATAAACTGCAGAACAAAAACCAGCCAACAAAAACAAGTCTGCATGGAAAAAAAAAAAATCCATCTGCACACAGCATTGACCAGTTGAGTCCCTCAGTCAGGTTTACGCCTCCTACCTGCACTTGGGGACTGGGGTCCCCCATTCCCAGCTCAGGTGCTCCTGGAAGCACGCCTGGCCCGGCCTCAGCCACTTCCTGAAGCTTACCTGGCCTACCCTGCTCTGATGGTATGTGGCCCACCCGATGAGGCCTGGGGTTAAAGCACCCTGACCCACCTTTCACCGGGGTGGGACCTGGCCTGGCATTTCCTGGGGGCTCCCACACTACTGAGAGCCCCACCAGGCCACTCACTCCCATGGCTCCCTGGAGGACTGGGCCAAGTAGGAGCCAGGGGTGGGGTGTGACCCTCCTTGGCCCACTTAGCCTGCTCCTAGCTGACTAGGTCCCTCCCTCCATGGGCCCCCACTTACCTGCAGGCAGGCCGGGGCACATCAGGGGTCCTGGGGTTGCTGCGGCCCCACAATCAATCGCCTGCTGGCGGCTTGGCTTGGCCCTTCAAGTGGCAGGCACCAACAGTGCCCTGCCATACTCACCCAGCCTCCTGGACCAAAGGTTGAGTACCACAGCAGTACTGCACGTACCATATAACAAGTAAGGACCAGAAGAGACAGGTTTTGGGGGCCATCTATTGCACATATTCTAACCTAATTAAATATATTAGCCACCAACATACAAATAAATGCATCTTCTGAACTGCTGGCACAGAAGCAACCTCAGAAATGCAGAACTGCTGAAGCTAAAAGCCTAAACTCCAACATATTCCAAAAAACCTTGGCCTTTTTCAACAATTGTATGCTATTATCTCCCAGAAACCCAAGCTCTTAGATGCATTTATTCTCACAGTATGTGGCATACCATAAGACACCAAGACAGACTGTAAGCATCTGTATAAGCTTCACTATGTGGCTCAAATTCCTTAAGTTACAAAGACGCTAATTCAAATTAGCTCTTTTACCTTCTACAGTAATTGGTAGAGAAATTGTTCTCTAGTCTGCTGGACGTGGAACAGATTCCAATGGAAAAGAAAAGTTATGGCAAGGAAGTGTATCATTGTGGGGTGACCCTGCAAAGGTTAAACGATGAAGATTATTTGGTAGAGGAGACCACAGAAAGAAACACCGTATCAAGAACCCAGCTGCAAGAGCAATCCCATGAGGAAAGAACAGCTCAAGCTGCTGTACCTAAGAACACAACCCCATCCAAGCCATAACTCATAAAATCTATCCCAAGTGTTGAATGACCCTGGAGAGGCCCATTCACTGTAACAAGTGGCACCTGGAGGGGAGGAAAGGTCCTCAGGAAGGAAAAACAGGACAAAACCCATTGTACTTGAAGGTCAGAGTGAGTCCTCATTTCCATAAGAGCAGCTTATCACTCTATTGAAAGAGATCACAGGTTAACAAGAGGAGGCAGCTTAATGAAAGTCACAGGGCTCCCACCCGACCCCAAACACACACATACCTGGCCAAGACAGAGCTGGATTTAACAGGAATGTCAAACCCTGAAGGCTGCATCCACCAACACCAGGCTTCACCCCAAGGCTCCAGCTGGGACTCAGTGGATGCATCTCCATGCACGCTTTATTACAGTTGACTAATTAGCTCCACAGTAAAGCAGCACAGTCTATACATGTGTCAGTATTAGGGCACAGTCAATTGACTGCACCATGAGATAGTACTGTTGGGAACAGTACTACCTTATGGTGGAATAATCGAGTGCAATGAAATGCACATGTAGGTGGTGACAGCGGCTGGCTGGGCCATGAGAGAGCTCAAGTGCGGGGGGCTGCCTGCTGTCTGGCTCTGCACTTCAGCACTCTCATGCCCCAGCCACTTGCCCAATGCTGCCACCTGAATGAAGCCCAGGGCTGACCCCCTCCCACTTACAAGCCTACTACCATCCCAGGGATACTTCCCTCTGGTTTAAAACTGCTGCTCTCCCAGGTACACGTGTCATGCATCAGTGTGCACACTACACATACATATGCTACCTTTTTTCAGACAGTAGTAACCATATACGAAAAGAAATATAATTATACAAAATAATATACAAAATATTATGTAATTGTATGGATGTAAAAATGAATATTGTATTGAATTGCACGTATTTATAGGAACGTTGCCTTGTATATTATGACAGATCATTGTGATTCTCAAGGGAACCTAACCACCATTATGCACATAACAGTGCTCCAACTACGAATCAATCTTTGCCCCACATAAAAGCCCAAGAGAAACTGCATTCCTTTGCTACACAAGGTCAACCTTGAAATCAAACCCTAGCAGTTCATGAATAGTCATGCCACACCCAATTTTTGATGGGTCCTCTCATAAGCATCAACCTATGACGAAGCTTTAAAAAATGGTTTTCTAAAATTCAGCCAGAATATGTCAAGTCAACATAAATGCTATGCTAACCTATCAGTAAACAGAATATGAGGGAACAGTTGGATTTTCTCTGCTATACAGTTGACACCACTGTGTAGAACTGAAGTCTCAACATCCTTCTGACTTTGGCTAGCGTCTCCACACACTGCAGAGATAGATTTTGTAAAGCTCCATGTCACTGTGTAACTACGGGAACTACCACAGTGATATTGCCCCATGCAAAAACTCAGTGCATCAGAATACAGTGAAAAGCAGAGGGTGCACATTTCTCCCATCACAGGAACACTTTTGTAAAGCTCCATGTCACTGTGTAACTACGGGAACTACCACAGTGATATTGCCCCATGCAAAAACTCAGTGCATCAGAATACAGTGAAAAGCAGAGGGTGCACATTTCTCCCATCACAGGAACACTAGGGAGAAGATCTCTTAGCTGAGATACCAAGGTCTCGCAACACAAAATGCAGTGCCAGTGATTTCAGAAGTAATCAGAAAGGATTGTAAGTAGCAGCATAGCACTGTGCAAATGATGAACTGGATTTACTCACAGTGAACTATCCCATAACAAGATACCAGATATGCCAGCAAATGATAAAGGACCCAGGTACATCACTGGTACCATTAGATGGCATTTGCAAGGCCGCCTAAGAACTCAGCACAGCACTGCCTGTCATCATCTCTCCTGACCTCCTGCCTATCAGCTGCACAGAAGATCTAGTGCGACTGTGAACCACTGCGGGTGGCTGGGACGGCACAATGACAAACACCCGATCAAAAACCAAAACATTAGACCAAGATGCCAGATGAAGAGAAACAGCCCTTTGGGAGTCTTTTTTTACCCCAGAAGAGGCCATTTTGTTGAATTCAGTTTACTGCTCATGACAAGGCGAGTCGCCTGACTTTCTGGAGCAGAAGTAAGAACACAACTTTTTATGCTGAAATCAAAGATGAAGACTAGACCTCCAACCACTGTAAAACAGCACGGGTAATTTTTGCTCACAGCACATTACAAAAAAATCCCACCTAGAAACATAACTGGATTCCAAGAAAATGTTACACATCATTGTATCTTAAGACATCCAGACCTGCCTGAGCATAAGAGATGAGGAGGATTTCTTGTGCATTTACATCACTGTGGGACTGGGAGCTGGAGCTCCCACCAGTAGTAAACTCCAGTGCAAAAAACCTACAAAAACCAAAAAAAAAAAAGCTATAGGGGCAATTCTACACAGCAAATATCAGCCCCTGCACAGGTCTCCCTCTGCCGGCCTGTTCTATTTATGCTTATGCATCTCCCGTATCTTTTCCTATTTAAGGGAACACAGCCTAAATATCTTTGTAGAGCTTTGCACAGATCCTGCAACTGGAAAGATGCTTGTTAAAAGAATCACCGAGTTCTCACCTGCTGAGGCACTGGGGACACTAATCATTCCCCAAGTCTTAGGGCATGCTGCAAGTTCCAGTGAAGCAAAAGTTATGGCTCAGACACTATTAGGATGCATCAGTTCCAACGGTGACCTTCAAACCCCATGGGTTTCTACCTCATAATGCAGGAAGGCTTTTAGACAAGGGAAGACATGGAATCAGATTTCCCCGAGGTCAGTCAACTACTAAGAAGGAAAATCCCTCCCAAACTATGGTTCATAGAATCCAAGTATTGGAAGGATCTTGGAGGGCGCCACAACAAAAGGTATTGGGAGGGCAGGTGAAGACTGGCCAAATCCCACTGCACTCAGTGAACATCAGCAAAATGACATGGTCATTTCTATTAGCACAGACAAAGGAAAAGATGATCCCCCTTTCCACCCCCCACCCACAAGGATATTATAAAAGTAAGGAGAGGAGTATGATGATAGATGAGAGAGAGGGGATAATGAGAGGGAAAACTGAAGGGACTTAACCAGGGGTGCAGAGAAGGCAGAGACATCAAACAACCGTGGGTCACTGCCCAGTGCTCCACCTACAAACCTGACTCGTCCTCTCGAATATTGCCCCAGTGAGAGGAGGACTGCATCCTGCTAGAAGGGGCAGAGGACTGAGGTCCTATCCCAATTTAGGGTGGTTGATTGTAGCCATATCCCAACTGCATTTCAAGGAATCTAGTACTGAAGGAAACCAGAAAGTGGGGGTGGGGAGGGAAGGAAATGGATACCCAGACAACTGCAAAGTTCAGTGCATCCAAAGATACTTCAGCTGCTTTTCAAAAGTGAAGTCAGCGGATTGGATGCAGGTTTGTATCACTGTGTGGCAGTGGCAGCTGGGGCTACCACAGTAACACTTTCCATTGCAAGAACCTTTGACAGTGATAATCTACAGTGTGAATCTCAGCCTCCCCAGGCTTTCCCTTCACCTGTTATTCTCTCCTCATACTCCTATGAAGGCTCAGTTACCAAGGTGCTCCTTCCTGCCTCTATGCCCTTTATGGGCCTCTTTCCACTACAAACTGTGGACATAAAAGAGACAGTCCCAGCACGGAAAAATAGTACACATGAACCAGACAGGCAGGAGGGGAAGGAAAGACTCAGACTAAAAAGGTTAAGTAACTCACCCAAGGTCATACAGCTGAGCAAGGGAACAGCGAGACACAGCAGAAATGCAAGTCTCTTGGGTCTCCACCTACTTCTAGGTCCACTGTTTCCGTAGCTGTAACTGAAAAGGTCCCAGCCGTGT
>NW_005843924.1:28569-29497 GCF_000455745.1 Alligator sinensis | reverse complement strand
GCCTTTCCTCCGAGATGGAATAGAATTCACTAGTGAATCGAGGATCGCTCCCTTGAGGAGCAACCACTCGTCCTGAACTCCCCTTCCCCTGCGGTTGTGGTCCCTTAGCGCCTCCCTGACGAGCCTCCTGAGCTTGTTAAAGTCGGCTTTCCTGAAGTCAAGGACTTCAGTGTTGCTGACTGACTTGCCAGCTTTACGGCAGATGGTGAAGGTGATCAGCTCCTGGCTGCTGTCACCCAGCTTCCCATCAATCAGTAGGTTGCCGATTAGGTCATCCCCAGTAGCCAGTACCAGGTCGAGCAGCGCTTTACGTCTCATTGGCCCGTAGACTTCTTGAGCCAGGTAGAGGTCATCCATGCACGATAGGAAGCTTTGTGACCACTCGGATTTTGCTGAGTGATCTTCCCACAAGATGCCTGGGTAGTTGAAGTCACCCATGACAACCATGGTCCTGGAGCATGCAGCCTCAGCCAGTTCCCGGGCGAACTCCTGGTCAAGTCGGTAGGGTGGGAAGGGACCTGAGTAGGTCATCAAGTCCGACCCCGTGCCGTGGCAGGAAAGAATGCTGAAGTCAAATGACCCTGGCTAGGTGATTATCTAGCCTCCTTTTGAAGTCCCCCAGGGTAGGGGCAAGCACCACTTCCCTTGGAAGTTGGTTCCATATCCTAGCTGTCCTGACTGTGAAGTAGTGCTTCCTGATGTCTAGCATGAACCTACTCTCAGTCAACTTATGGCCATTATTCCTAGTTATTACTGGTAGCGCTCAGGAGAACAGGGACTCTCCCATTCTCTGCTGGTCCTCTTTGGTAAGTTTATAGACAGCCACCAGATTTCCTCTCAGCCTTGCCTTGTGGAGGCTGAACCAGCTTCAGGTCCTGTAGCCTCTCCTCATAGGGCCTGCCCTTCTGCCCACTGACCATGCGGGTGG
>NW_005843924.1:22800-28482 GCF_000455745.1 Alligator sinensis | reverse complement strand
GCCTGACCAGTGCCACGTAGAGGGGGAGGATCACCTCCTTGGACCTGCTTGTGCTGCATCTGTGGATGCATGACAAGGAGCGGTTAGCCTTCCTGACTGTCCTCACATTGGCAGCCCATGTTCATCTTGGAGTCGTTAATGACTCCGAGATACTTTTCTGCCTCTGCACTGACGAGAAGGGAGTTCCCCAGCCTGTAGGTCTGCTGCTGGTTCTTCCTCCCCAGGTGCAGCACCTTGCACTTGTCAGTGTTGAACCCCATCCTGTTCTCATCCACCTACCCCTGTAACCTGTCTAGATCTAGTTGAAACCTGTCCCTCTCCTCCAGTGTGCCGACTTCTCTCCACATCTTAATGTCATCTGTGAACTTGAACGTGGTGCTTTTCACCCCCTCGTCCAAATCGCTGGTGAAGATATTGAACAGTGCGGGCCCGAGGACTGAGCCCTGGAGGACCCCACTGCCCACATCCCTCCAGGTCAAATAGGACCCGTCCACCACCACTCTCTGGGTGCGGCCCTCCAGCCAATTGGTGACCCATCTAACTGTGTAAGCATTGATACCACAATTGCCTAATTTTTAAATGAGGATGGGGTGAGAAACACTGTTGAAGGCCTTCCTAAGTCCAGAAAGACTACATCCACCGCAAGACCTGCATCCAATGATTTTGTGACCTGGTTGTAGAAGGCCACCAGGTTGACCTGACAGGACCTGCCTCGAATGAACCCATGTTGGTTGCCCCTAAACATAATCTCCCCTGCTAGTCCGTCGCAGACGTGCTCCTGGATAATTTTCTCAAGACCGAGGTAAGATTAAGGGGCCTGTAGTTTCGTGGGTCTTCCTTCCTCCCTTTTTTGAAAATGGGGACCACATTGGCCCTTTTCCAGTCCTCTGGCACGTCGCCAGAGCTCCATAAGTACTCGTAAAGCCGTACCAGGGGTCCTGCCATGACCTCTGCTAATTCCCTCAGCACCCTGGAGTGGAGATCGTCAAGACCTGATGATTTGAACACTAATTCCTACCATCCAGGACCAGGAGACACACCAACCTCCTCAGCCTGACAAAGGGTTTTTCAGCCTGAAAGCTTCCTAAGATGTATTTCTCCAACTGTTCCGGTTTTTTCCATAATAAACATATAAACATCAAAACACAAGTCAGGCCATCACACACACCACAAGTAACATGTATCCGACACAGCATCTTTACTTCTTGCTGCCAATTCCTTTATAACAAGAAAGGCTCTGTGACAGTTCTGTTTGGCTACCTTAGATGCTGCTGGTGCCGGTGTTGTGTCACCTGTGTTATGTTCACATGCTGTCGGTTACGGTGGTGGACTGGGCAGAGGCTGTAGGGAGGAGGAGGTCTCACTGGGGCACACTGCCATGTTGTGCAGAGGTCCCAGCACCAGGAAGGGCGCACCTGAGCACACACCGTGTCAGCCACCCATGTCATGAGGTTTACCTGTCAACAGCCAGAGGTGCAGGGCCCCAGAACCCAGAGCCCCCTGCACCTATCTCCTTGACAGCTGGCAGGCGTCGTGGCCACAGCAGGGCTAGCAGGCCTGCAGCTTTCCCCTGGCTGTGCCTTAACACAAACTGTCACCCATGTCACGAGTTTTGCTTGTCCGCAGCTTGAGGTGCATTTGCCACAACCCCCCTGCACCTATCTCCTTGAAAGTTGGCAGGATTCGTTGCATCAGCAGGGGCTAGGAAACCTGCAGTTTTGACCGCACGGTGGCTTTAGATGTACATGTGACACGAGTTTTGCTCTCAAGATTTTGGGGTGCAGTTTCTTCAAACCCCCTGCACCTATCTCCTTGAAGGTTGGCAGGTTTGATGCCTGTAGAAGGGGCTACTATTCCTGCAAGTTTCATCGAAAGAAGGCTATTAGTAATGACTCCAAGATCTCTTTCTGCCACTGTGCTTTCGAGAAGGGAGTTGCTCAGCCTATAGGTATGCTGCCGGTTCCTAATGCCTAAGTGCAGCACTTCCACTTGTCAGTATTGAATCCCATCCTGTTTTCATTTGCCCACCCCTGTAACCTGTCCAGGTCCTGCTGTAATCTGTCCTTCCCTTACCACCAGGTCAGACATCTGTCATATCATGGCCTTATATACACAGCCCTTCTTCCAACATATAGCACACATTAGTCTGTAAATACAAAATCCCTTGGAAAATTGAGTGTTGGGGTACTTATTACAATTTTTAGAAGTTAGGGGGTACTTGCTACATAAAAGGTTGAGAAACACTGCTCTGGGCCAACTGCGCATGCATGGCCAAGAGTGCAGGCGCAGGCACAACTTTGTGCCACTGCTCAGGGAGGAGTCAGAGGCGAGGGACCCACTTTGTCCCCCGACAGCAGCCAGCAGGGAGGGCATGGGGTGGGGGGTGTCACTGTGGTGGTGCTCCCCCCACCACCATAGGCAGATTAATTCAGGGTCTGGGCAGGACCCCAGGGGACCTTTGCAATTCAGGACCCAGGATCCTCCCCAGCAGGGAAGGGAAAGCTGCAGTTTTAATCTCCTGCCCATGTTTGGCGAAAGTTTAAAACTAGCTTTCACGTTCACTTCCCTGGGAGCTGGAAGTGCCCCCCTCACATGGGGCCGGGGGCAGGGGGGGCAAGGCTGGGGCCAGGCTGGGAGAGCCATGCCCCACCTGTTGCGGGGGAGTGGTCAGGGCCGGGCTGGTGGCACTGGGAGGGCCTTGGGGGCTAGAGCTCCCCCGAATTCATGTTAGCCACTTCCCCCCCTGCAGCAGAGACATGGTGCACCCGGCATCTGCAGGGCTGCACAGGAGCAGTGGAGGGGGGAGGGAGGGGCTGCCTCTGTCTGATTGAGAGTGTGGGAGTGGGAGACTGTAAAGGGAATGTGTGTGTGTGCGCCTTGGTGTGTGGGGGACTCTGTGGGTATGTGGGGGGCTGTGTGTGTATGTGGTGCTGTGGATTTGGAGCTGTGTGTGGGGGGGGCTGTGTGTTTGTGCAGGGGGGGTGCTGTGTGTTTGGAGCTGTATGTCTGGGGGGGCCCTGTGTGGGGAGGCTTTGTGTGTGTGTGTGGGGGTGCTCGGTGTGTGTGTGGGGGGCTGTGTGTGTGTGTGTGTGTGTGTGTGTGTGTGTGTGTTTGTGTGTATAAAGGGGCTGTGCATGGCCAGACATGGAGCTGCGACAGCACAGGGCGGTGGGTGGCGGCGCTCTGTCCCCGCTGTCCTCCTGTCCTTCTTGACGGGGCGTTGGAATCAATCAATCAATCAATCGATCAATAAAACAGATTTCCAAAACAAAGGTGGCAGAATAAGTCACCATATTTTTGACACTACCGATTCCTTTTTTTAAACTTCTGCATTTATCTTATGATTCACATGCAAATATACACACAACTACAAGGGCTAATATTGTGCGGCAGCATAAAGAAACAGGTCACAGCACCCCAGAGTGCCCGATCACCCCAGCTCAGACTTACTCCTCTAGATTATTTCCACAGCACGGAGAGCATGCTGCAGATTCAAAGATGGACATAGGTGCAGCCTTCGCCCCATGCCCTGCCCTGCAGGGAAAATGAATCGTGCAAGGAAGAGAAGCCCCATACATTTAATATCAATTCTATTTCAGTCTGCAGAAAAAAGGTGAGCTGTCCACGGAGAAATGCACTGAGCAGGAAGAGAAGGGGAGAGAATGAGAGGAAAGTTCAAAGCACGCTGGACATTAAATCCTACATTTCAGTTCAAAGTCGAGTGGAGCTGCAATGCAGCACTCTACACCAGAGTGCCATGAGCTCTCAAAGACCCGTGCCAGGGGCTGGGCTATGATGCTCGCCAGCTCCTAGAGTACCCTGGGGTGTAGATTGTCAGGGCCGGCTGACTTGAAGGTATTCAGCCTCTCCAGGTGTTCCTTCACGAGGTCAGCATTGATGGAGGGCAGGGCATCTCCCTCACCCGGACCACCCTGTCCCATACTGGGTATGGGCGTCCCAGGGGACTGATGAAAGACCAATGCAAAGTACCCATTTAATAGGTTGGCTTTTTCCTGGGCATCAGTTGTCCCATCTGGTTTAGCAGGGGTCCAATGTTGCCCTTGCTTTTCCTCCGGCTCCCCACATATCTGAAAAAGGACTTTTTATTGTTCCTGATACTCAAAGCTAGTTGGAGTTCAGTTGCAGCCTTGGCTTTCCTGGTTTGTTCCCTGCAGGGCTGGACCAGTGCAGAGTATTCCTCCTTGGAGGTGAATCCCATCCTCCATCCTTAGTAGGCCTTTCTTTTTAGCCTCACGTGGTACTAGACCCAATACAGGCACTTGGGGCACTTCCCCAAGTCAGGGGCTTATCAGGAAAGCCTCCCTTAGTCCACAGACCCTCCCCCTGTATGCGGCGCTTGTCAGGCCACAGCTGGAGTACTGTGTCCAGTTCTGGGCACCGCACTTCTGGAGGGATGTGGACAACCTTGAGAGGGTCCAGAGGGCACTTGCATGGTGAGGGGCTTACTGAACAAGCTCTATGAGGGGAGACTAAGGGACCCGGATCTCTTCTCCCTGCACAAGGGATAATGCTGAGAAGTGATCTTGTGGCTGCCTATGAATTTATCAGGGGGAGCGGGGTGGGGAGGCAGCACGGGATAGGGGATGGTCTGTTTAGCAGGGCACCCCTTGGAGTAACTAGAAATAACAGCCACAAACTGCTGGGAAGCAGATTCAGGTTAGATGGCAGGAAGAGCTTCTTCTCAGTGAGGGTTGCCAGAATCTGGAACGGGCTCCAAGGGAGGTGGTGCTGTCTCCTACCCTGGGGGTCTTCAAGTGGAGGCAGGACAAGCACCTGGCTGGGGTTGTCTGACCCAAGCGCTCTTTCCTGCCCGGGGCAAGGCGTCAGACTCAATGATGCGCTGAGGTCCCTTCCAACCTCCTATGTCGGGCTTTAAACTAAGTTCGACAGGAACAGGGAGGCAGGAGACAGAGAGTCTAGTGCCTACAAACTGCGAGACACGCAGCAGTACACCCCAGGTAAGCACCAAGGGGCCCTTTGGGCATGAGGCTGGGCGGGGAGGGGCAGAAGGGGCACCCAAAGCACCATTGGGAGGGCTCAAGTGTCTCTACTAATGCTAGGAGCATGGGGAAGAAGCAGGAAGAACTCGCACTCCTGCCCGCAGACAATAACTTTGATTTAGTGGGGCCAATGGAAACCTGGTGGGACCCTACCCTACCCATGACTGGGTGGTGCACATTGAGGGCTACAGGTTGTACAGAAGGGACAGAGAAGGGAGGAAAGGGGAAGCGGGGTTGCTCTCTATGTTAAGGAGCATTATACATCTACCCTAATCCAAATGGGATCAGAGAAGGAGAAAGTCGAGGCATTGTGGGTTAGGATACATGGAGGTTGAGGGGAAAGGGACATGGTGGGGGTCTGCTACAGACCACCACGCCAGGAGGAAAAGCTAGACTTGGAAGTCTTGAGGCAGCTCTCAGAGGCCGTTCGGTCCAGGGACGTGGTTGTCATGGGGAACATCAACTACCCGGACATCCAGGTATCCACCTGGAAGGACGTGGGCAGTGGGGCTCTGCAGGGCTCGGTCCTTGGACCGATACTCTTCAATGTCTTCATCAGTGACTTGGACGAGGGAGTGAAATGTACTCTGTACAAGTTTGCAGATGACACAAAGCTATGGGGAGAAGTGGACACGCCGGAGGGCAGGGAACAGCTGCAAGC
>NW_005843924.1:21720-22673 GCF_000455745.1 Alligator sinensis | reverse complement strand
AATGGCACTTTATCGTGCATCAGCAGATGCATGACGAACAGGTCCAAGGAGGTGATACTTCCCCTCTCTCGGGCGCTGGTCAGACCGCAGCTGGAGCACTCCCTGGCCTGCAGCCATGACGGGGTAAAGCCGCCCGGTAAGCAACACTACTGGTAGTAGCATCTCTTCATCACCTCCTCCTTCCCTCCCGGCGGCGATAACCCTCTTGTGCCCACCATCCCACCACTTCCCGTACCCTTGCTTGTCAGTCCTCCCATGCCCGTGGTCCCTTCCCACCCTTCCCAAAAATCACCCTCGTACTTTTAGGTTATCCCCAGCTATCTTTCTTCCGCTTTGTGCTTTGCTTCCATCAGCTCCTCCCCGACCTCTCTTCCTTCCCCTGCCCTTCAACAGCCTTTGACCCTCCCTCTGCCTTGCTCCTGTTCCCTTCCCGCTCCCTGGCTTTCCTTCCCCTCGCTACCGAACCAGTGCTGAATCCTGCCCGTCCCGTCACCCCCCATTCCCACCCGGCTGCAACATCCCCGCCGCGGCCTCCGCCCTCCGCGTACGTGTCTCAGCTCCTCGCAAACGCCTTCCTCTTCTAAGAGTCTCCGATTTAACTTCCAGACAAAGCCCTTTCCCCCGGTCCCGCGTCCCCTGCCTCAGGCTGCACCTGCAACACTGGAGGATCCGAACCCCCACCCCCCCGCCCCGACAAGACCAGCAGCAACCCCGCTCCCGTGCATCCTTTGCCCTCCTCCCTTCCCCACCTCCCTGCGCTCTCCACAGCCCCGTCCTCTCTCGCCCCTCCTCGGCCTCCCCTCTTTGCCACACAACTGAAATCCCCTATCACTATTTTGTGCCCCCCACAAGCTCCCAGCTTTCCCAAGCAGCCATGCTTTCCACTCCCCTGCAGGGAAAGGACGGCCCCCCCTTTCCCCCCCCCATTCCCGGGGCACCATCCCCGGGCCCCC
>NW_005843924.1:17441-19558 GCF_000455745.1 Alligator sinensis | reverse complement strand
CTGCAAACCCCCCAAGCTGCGTGACCAGCCGCTCCCTCCCGAGTGCAGATGCAAGGGGTGCTGGCTTTTGCAGGCCAGGTTACAGTGCGTGGAGCCACGGCTCCCTGCCTCTAAACATGCTGGCCAGACTGCCTCAAAGGACCTAGCAAACAGATCATGATAAGCTGGGCTAAGGTCAGCACATGAACTCCTGTGTCCACAGCTATAGCTGCATCCACATCACATGTCTGCTGAAGACTGGGGAGTTGTGTCCCCTTACCTGTCATGGCTAACATTGCAATTTATGGTAGTACCCGGTGATTGCAGGCTGGGCTGTGGGGCCGGGAGCAGCTGGCGCAGGAGACACTGATGGTGCAACACTTGTGCCTGCAGCTCCGGGAGGTGTTTGAGGACGTGGCTGTGTATTTCACACGGGAGGAGTGGGAGCTGCTGGACGATGAAGACAAGGTGCTTTACCAGGAGCAGATGGTGAAGAATTACCAAGCCCTCGTTTCCCTGGGTAAAGCTCTGGGTCTTGCTTCCCCCGGAGATATGTGAACTGTGCAGTTTTGTAGTCACCTCCCTGTTCCAAGTCTCATCCTCACGATCTCTTGGTTGGAGGCTTAAATCCCCTTCTTCCCCACTGCCCTGTCAGTGATCAGGCCTTACTCACATTTCAGACTGAGATCTCCTCACATTAGCAGGAGCTCCCTCCCAAGTGCAGATACCAGGGGTGCTGGCATGGGCAGGCCGGGTTACAGTGCGTGGAGCCGGGGCTCCCTGCCTCTAAACGTGCTGCCCAGGCTGCCTCAGAGGACCGAGCAAATAGCGCAGGATGATCTGGGCTAAAGCCGGCACCTAAACTCCTGTATCCGCGGCTGCATCCACGTCACATGTCAGCTGAAGACTGGGGAGTTGTGTCCCCTTACCTGTCATGGCTAAGATTGCAATTCGTGGTAGTACCAGTGATTGCAGACAGGGCTGTGGGGCAGGGAGCAGCTGGCGCAGGAGACACTGATGGTGCAACGCTTGTGCCTGCAGCTCCGGGAGGTGTTTGAGGACGTGGCTGTGTATTTCACACGGGAGGAGTGGGAGCTGCTGGACGATGAAGACAAGGTGCTTTACCAGGACCAGATGCTGAAGAATTACCAAGCCCTCATTTCCCTGGGTAAAGCTTTGGGTCTTGCTTCCCCCCGGAGATATATGAACTCTGCAGTTTTGTAGTCACCCCCGTGTTTCAGCAGTCTCAGTCTCATGAACTTTTGGCTGGAGGTTTAAATCCCCTTCCTCCCCACTGCCCTGTCAGTGATCAGGCCTCCCTCACATTTCAGACTGAGATCTCCTCCTTCATTTGCTCCAGCCGCCTTCACCTGTGCCTTCCCCGTTCTTCGGACTCCTGGTTCTTCCACATGCAGCAGTTTCTTGACGACACGATCTCCATTTGCCTTCTCAGCACGTTCACACCATCTCCAGGTCATTGTGCACGAATGCACTAAGAGCCGGTCCTTGGGAGGATTGTCACTTCCTCCTTCTCTGGTCTAGCGAGTCCTCTCCAGACACATGTAACAATCCTAGCATGCTCCGTTCTGTGATAACTAAGTCCCCTTTCTCCTGTCGTTATGACCCAGCAGAAGTTAATACAAAGACTTATCAGCCTCTGCTTCTCCAACAGGGGGATGATGCATTTCTTCACCTGCTCCTCTAGTGACGTGTACACGAGATGTAACCCAGGTTTGTGTGCCAAGAGGTCCCTGGAAGCTCCTGTCCACATCCCACCCTAACATCCGTAGACAGGAGACTCTGGCTTTGCTGTATTTTTTTTTCAACCTGTGCTCTCCAGCTCCCTCTGCCCCTCTCAGAAGCTTTCTTGTGCTCTTCCTAAAATCCCTCTGCTGATCGGATGCCCATCGTTGTGATGACAAGAAGTGGGCTAGCTGCAGGACCTAGTGAGAACCAGTTTTCATTCCCAGAGGATGTCTAATGCAGGGGCTTGTACTGGCTTGTGCGCGGGGTTGAGGTACTGAGCTTTTACTAGGTCAGTTTGCTTTTCCGATGCTTTCTATCCCCTGCCTTTGCCCAGAGGATTTCCTTAGGGAAGTGCTTCTGTGTTTTGTCCTGCTCGGCAAAGACCATCTCGA
>NW_005843924.1:16218-17269 GCF_000455745.1 Alligator sinensis | reverse complement strand
ACTCCTGCTGCCCTCCTCCAATGAATTTATAGACGGTCGGCCTCTTGCGGAGGCTGGAGAGATCCAGGTCTCTCAATCTCTCCTTGCAGGGTTTTGCCTGCAGGCCCCTAACCATATAAGTAGCCCTCCTCTGGACCCTCTCAAGCTTGTGCACATCCCTCCTGAAGTGCAGCACCCGAAACTGGATGCAGTACTCCAACTGCAGCCTGAGCAATGCTGCATAGAGGGGAAGTATCGCTTCCCTAGATCTGTGCGTGCTGCGCATGCCACTGCATGATATAGTGCGGTTAGCTTAATTGATCACTTTGTCACACTGAGAACTCAAGTTCATCTTGGAGTCAGTTATGACTCCGAGATTGCTTCCCACTGCTGTGCTGGTTACAAAGTCATCTCCCAGTCTGCAAGCCTGTTGGAGATTCCTTCTCCCGAGGTGCACTAATATGCTTTTATCTTTGTTAACCTGCATCCTACTCTGTTCTGCCCAAATTTTCAACCTCTCCAAATCCAGCTGAATCCGTTCCCTGCCCACCAGTGTGTTTACTTTGCCAAGGTCAGTCAGGCAGGATCCACCTGCTCTGAATCCGTGCTGGTTACCCTTCAGTATTATTTTTTCTGCTGGGCTCTCACAAATGTGACCCTTAATAATTTTTCACAGTTTTTTCCAAGGATAGAGGTGAGAGTAACCGTGAGAGTAACCAGCCTGTAGTTACCCAGATCCTTCTTCCTCCCCATCTTGAAAATAGGGACCACATTGGCCCTTTTCCAGTTCTCTGGGACCTGTCCTGAGCACCACAAGTGCTCAAACAGTCGTGCCAGTGGTTCTGCTGTGACACGGGCCAATTCCTTCAGCACCCTTGGAGGAAGATCATTTGAGCCTGCTGACTTTAACACGTCCAGCCCCTCCCAAGTGTCCCCTCACTAGGTTGGTGCTAACTGTTGGAGAGCTGGTGTCCCTCCTTTGCCTCTCATGCATCTCCTCACCTGTCCCTGGTGACTCTGTCAGTTAATGTCCTTTCTAAATTGGGAGTAATTGGTGCTTTGTTTCCTATGA
>NW_005843924.1:14213-15102 GCF_000455745.1 Alligator sinensis | reverse complement strand
CGCTGCTGCCGGGCAATTTCTGGTGCAGCTACCTGCAACTAACCAAGCTCCCCGGTGGCTTGTGCACTGCTGCCTCTGGGCTGCCCTGTGATTGGTCTGCACTGTCACTGATGCCGCACAGGTCAGCCCAGAGGCAGTGGTGATGGAGTCACAGGGCCGCCTGGTGTGGCATGGGCTTCAGGAAGCCGCACCAAAAACTGCCCTACAGTGGTGAGCGGGAGGACCTGATTTTCCCTGCAACAAGCAACATTGCTTTTTCTGATGCAGCTGTTGCTGCTGCTGCTGTTCAGCCTGGAGGGGCGAGCCTGCAAGCCGTGCTGGGGCCCTGGCTTAGCAGCGGTGGCACGAGAAAGAAGCTGCTGCTCAGTGTGGAGTAAAAGCGGACTCTCCGCCCCCCCAATCCCCACTGCTGGTACTTGCTCATGCATCTGCCCGAAGCCTGCACGGGGCTGCCCTGCATCTGGTCTGCATTGCCACTTTTGCCCCGCTGGGCAGCTCAGAGACAGCGGTTATGGTAGAAACTCGGGGCCACCCAGCACGGGCTCCAGACAACTATACCTGGAAGCACTGGTGTCAGGTGGGGCTGCTTTTGCCCCGTGCTAGGCTGCAGTTTCTCTCCCATGCGGCCACTGCTCAGCCCGGGCAAGCCAGGCTGGAGCTGGCAGGGTGTGCACAGGGTCATGTCTGCGCACACTAGTACCAGGTGTTACCACGTGGCTATGGACAGCCAGAAAGAGGTACAGCTACCCGGACTGCCTAGAAAGGCTGTGGATCCATCCCAGCCCCACTTTATGCCCAGGGGGCAGCAGGATGTGCCACAGCTAGGCAGCACGTTGGCCAGGTGGGACCGAGGAACCCTCTGAAGGTAGACAGGCTGTATTTTGCCCAC
>NW_005843924.1:9864-13700 GCF_000455745.1 Alligator sinensis | reverse complement strand
GGGGTACGTTTCTAGGGTCTTTGTAATTCTATCAATGTGCTGTTTGTGTTGCTTGTGTTTCTGTGTGGAGCTGTATCTCTCCCTTCTGCAAGTGCTCACCCCCCATGGAGCTATCTTGCAGGACTTGGTTTCAGTGGGGCTGGGTTTCTCCAGTCACCAAATCAGTTAAATGCATGCACACAAATAGATTAATGTGACATGCTTGACCCGACTGTGTTGATCAGCATGGACAGGCTCATACCCTCATTTGCCAGGAATCAGTTCCTGAAGGTAACAATAAAATGCAGTCAGACACAAGCACACAGGTGAACAGAATA
Organism: Alligator sinensis; assembly: GCF_000455745.1. Classification (NCBI taxonomy): domain Eukaryota; kingdom Metazoa; phylum Chordata; order Crocodylia; family Alligatoridae; genus Alligator; species Alligator sinensis. The sequence continues at coordinate 13,383 of NW_005843924.1, read as the reverse complement.
CCTCTGAATCAGGCTGGGTGTGCACCTGACACCCTCATGGGTCAGCATTCAGTTCATCAGGGCACGTCTGAACTAAACTTGGTCAATCAGGCTATATAGGCTGATCCCCTTTGTGTCTCAAACTCGGCACGTCCCAATCTTTTGCCCTGAATGTCCTAGTAGTTATAGCCTCTTGATGAGTTGGCCCCACAGGATTTTGGGGCTTCACAGGGGTCTTTGGCTTAGGTAAAAGAAATGTTGCTGCAGAGCAAGTGGGGAAGCGTAAATAGAGAAGGAAAAATATACCCTGTTACCAAAATTTGACTATAAAAGTTATTTATTGCTAAGTATATGAAATGTACGATGGTATTAGTAGTAATAGACATGCAAGATAAAACAAACAAAAAGAATTACAATATTAGCCTGGTTTAATTGTGTATCTGGGAAAACCTAGCTCAAGCTTAACTAAAAAATTCAGGTTCAGAAATCTATGCCTACAGAGAAAAAGAAAGAGAGCGAGAGCTGGGATCTCACCACTCCAAGGCACTCGGGTGTTTTGTTGAGAGCTAAAGTTCCCAGCATGATCACTGAAGGTTAAACAGGTGAAGGAAAGAGATGATCTGTTTTTCCCAGGTTCTCGAGATCAGTGGCAGATGGTGTCGGAGAGATTTCTCCCTCCTGAAGCACACTTTTTGCTGCTTTCTTCTACCCTTAGTCCAGCCGCTTCAACGTATTCCTTTCATTGTATAAATCAAGAGGGTCTCAAGCTGTCATTGATAGGGAAAACCCTGTTGTATAAACACTTTCAATTTAAATGAATTGCCTTTTTCAGTGACAAGGGGTTATCTGGTTTAGAACATTTTAAGAAACTGATTAACAACCAGGAAAAACATAAAATTTTAAGTTGTAACCGCATACCTAGGTGCCAGCTTGAAATTATTATGAATATAGAAGATATTCTGGAAGGGCTTCTCAGATGACCTAGCTATGCTTGCACAGTGAAGTCAGCATCAGTGCTGTGTATTTTGCCTGTTGTGAATAAGCCTCAGCTCAGCATGACTTTCACATCTTCTTGTAGTCTTTTAACAGGGGATTACTTGGAGTGTTCATAAACTTTGTGGGGAGGACTTCCACCAGTCATCCTGGGAAAAGTATGATAGTGCTCTATGTCCTCCCCTCATCCTCAGCCCCTTAGAGCGTGAAGCTATTCAAGCACTGCCCTAATGCATGTGTCCCATGTCTGCTTGTCCCAGCAGGGCCTGAGGTGATGGTGTTGACAGCTGGGGCAGATACCCTGAGAGTCTCGGTCTGAACTGCACCGAGTAGGGAGCGTTACCCCAGCATAGGGACCTTCTCCATCCTTACCTCCAGCACTTGGGGTTTTGGCTGGAAGACCTTGTTTTCTTGAGGGAACACAATGCCAAGGTCCAGGCCTGCTCTGAGGCCCATGCCAGTAGACAGAATAGAAGTGTTTGCCCTTTGCCAGCAGGGTAGGAACTAATCTGGAGTTTCCCTTCCCCATGCAGGAGGCGCAAGGCTGCTGAGCAGAGCGGAGGAGAAGCCTCCTGTGGAAGGGTCTGCAGACCTGGAGCGAGCACAGAGTTCCCCAGGGAGTTTGAGTGAGATGGACTCCCTGGGACCTGAGAAGGAGCCGTGGCACGAGAGTCAGGGGAGGTCCCAAACGCAGAAGGAGAATGTAGCCATGAGCCAGGTACCATCTCGAATTGGGTGTGAAGGTGGAGAAGGGGCGGAACCTAGAAAGAGCCCTGAGTGCAGGCAAGAATTTGTGGTGCTGAGAGACCTTAAGAGCCACTGGAAAGATGCACTGCACCCAAGCAAAGACAGTGTGGAGGGCCTGAGAGGGAAGCAGCAGCTCACTTCCAAGCACAGGGGCAGAGCTCACCCCAATCTTAAGATCAGGAAAACGTTTCAGTGCCCATCACTCCTGGCTCTTCACAAGATAAGGTAGACTGGGGAGAAGTCCCATGTATGCACTAAGTGTGGGAAGAGCTTCTCCTGACTCTGCCCTTGTTGCTAACTGCCAGGTCTTTTCTGCAGAGCTACCCCACTGCTTCAACAAATGGGGGAAGTGCTTTGTGCGCCCCACAGACCTGGTCTAGCACTTACATGTGCATAGCAGGAACTGTCAGGCACACCTGTGTCAGAAGTGGCATGACTTTCACCCCTTTTTTCTCCCTGCGTCCAGGACTGGTACATCCCCCTAGGGAGGAAGATACACCACTCTCTCAGCTGGCCCACCCCCAGCTTATCCACACGAGAGAGAAGCTACATCAGTGCTTAGAGTGTGGGAACAGGTTCAGTTACTCCTCTGAGCTGGCTCGGCATGAGCGTATCCACAAGGGAGAGAAGCTCCATCAGTGCTCAGAGTGTGGGAAGAGCTTCACTCAGTCCTCCCACCTGACTCTGCACCAAAGTATTCACACTGGGGAGAAGCCTCGTCAGTGTGGTAAGAGCTTCACTTACTCCTGCCAGCTACCTCAGCACCAACGTATTCACACGGGGGAGAAGCCACATCAGTGTTCAAAGTGTGGGAAGAGCTTCACTTACTTGTCCAGCCTGGCTAAGCACCAGTGCATCCACACAGGGGAGAAGCCACATCAGTGCTCAGAGTGTGGGAAGAGCTTCAGTTACTCCTCTCAGTTGGCTCGGCACCAGCGTATCCACATGGGAGAGAAGCTACATCAGTGCTCAGAGTGTGGGAAGAGCTTCGCTCAGTCTTCCAGCCTGGCTCAGCACCGGCGTATCCACACAGGGGAGAAGCCACATCAGTGCTCAGAGTGTGGTAAGAGCTTCACTTACTCCCGCCAGCTGGCTTGGCACCAGCATATCCACACTGGGGAGAAGCCATATCAGTGCTCAGAGTGTGGGAAGAGCTGCAATTACTCCTCCGAGCTGGCTCGGCACCAGCGTATCCACACAGGGGAGAAGCCATATCAGTGCTCAGAGTGTGGGAAGAGCTTCCGCAACTCCTCCTGGCTGGTTGAGCATAAGCATGTCCACACGGGGGAGAAACCGTATCAGTGCTCAGAGTGTGGGAAGAGCTGCAATTACTCCTCCGAGCTGGCTCGGCCCCAGCGTATCCACACAGGGGAGAAGCCACATCAGCGCTCAGAGTGTGGGAAGAGCTGCAATTACTCCTCCGAGCTGGCTCGGCCCCAGCGTATCCACACAGGGGAGAAGCCACATCAGCGCTCAGAGTGTGGGAAGAGCTGCAATTACTCCTCCGAGCTGGCTCGGCCCCAGCGTATCCACACAGGGGAGAAGCCACATCAGCGCTCAGAGTGTGGGAAGAGCTGCAATTACTCCTCCGAGCTGGCTCGGCCCCAGCGTATCCACACTGGGGAGAAGCTACATCAGTGCTCAGAGTGTGGACAGAGCTGCATTTACGCCTCCGACCTGGCTCGGCACCAGCGTATCCACACAGGGCAGAAGCCATATCAGTGCTCAGAGTGTGGGAAGGGCTTCACTCGTTCCTCCAGCCTGGCTCAGCACCGGCGTATCCACACAGGGGAGAAGCCA
>NW_005843924.1:4769-9441 GCF_000455745.1 Alligator sinensis | reverse complement strand
GCTCCACCCTGGCTCAGCACCACACATGGAAGAAGTCGTATCGATGCTCAGAGTGTGAGAAGAGCTATGCTAACTCTGACGGACTGACTCAGCAGCAGCGTATCCATGCTGTCATAACCAAGTGAGTTGAGTGCCCCTGTCACAACAGAACTGCCCTGAATAACCGCAGTTACTTTCAGATTTAGTGCATTCTGTCTCATTCACTATTCCCACTTGACAGTCTGTTGTTGGCTACTCTAAATGTATACAAATCTGTGCAACTTCCGCCCAAGTCGGAGACCTCTGAGCACGCTGCACAGTGACCTCGGAGAATTCCGGCCACGGGAGAGAGTGAATTGGCGGCCTGATCAACCACCAATTTCTCCCCGTCATCGACCGGTCCTGACATACCCCTATCCTGCATGCTCGTTTCTTTCTCCTAACTCGCAGGCTCGGTTCTGTTGCTAGTTACCTGTAACCACGCAAGCAACTTCTTACCTGTAACTACGTAAGCAATCTTACCACCTGCGTCGCGGCCACCAGCGGCGTAAGTAAACTTAAAGTAAAAGTTATTTTGCAACCAATATGCTGTGTCTCGCCTCTCCATCCACCAGCCCGCCTGACGGCCGAGTAATCAGCAATCCTCCTCAAGTCGGCTCTGGCCGTCTGAGACATGGCATCATGAACAGGATCTAAGGGCACGGTGGTGGAGATGAATTTAAGTGAGTGCTGCCCCTGGCGCACTGGGACCCGCCGCGTGGAAAACGCAGACGAACTCTGGGCGCATATCGCATACCACCAGGCGGTAGGATGGGATGGAAGGAACATTGATGGCTACTTCTGGGTGAAAGGGGAAGGAGCAGTCATGAAGGAGTGGACAGCAAAGCTGCTTCCCGGGGCGTTCGGGTGTGTAATGGGCAGTGACCTGGTTTTCTATTGGCCCCCGGATGAAACACTGACCCTATCCCTAGCGGGGGTGAAGGCGAAGAAGGCGGAAAAACTGACCCCTGCTCAAGAGTTTGCCCAGTGCACCCGGTACCTGAGGGAAGGAGGGGAACCCACCCCACCAGACTGGTTTAACTGCCCGGCTTTAGTGCCTGGATCGAGCGGTCACGAACTCCTCGGCCAGCTCCGGGAAGGCCTAGAGACCAAGGGCCGCCACGCGGCAAGATGGGGGGTGACAAAGTGGAATAAAGGAAAAATAATAAATGTATTCCGTTCGGTAGCGGGTCTACTACAGGAGAATGCAAACCTAGAGGCTCAGTTGCATACAGTGGGTGCATACAGTGGGCAGGGAGTCACTGGAGCAGGCGGTGGGGGGCTCCGAGCCAACGCTCGAAAATGGCGCTGGCCGCATGGCGCCGCCGCCAGAAAATGGCGCCGAAGAAAGCGAAAAGGGCGCGAAAATCCCCCTGGGAGGCGGGCCATCACGTCATCGCCCACGGCCCCGCCCCTAGGAGTGGTGCCAAAAGAAGCCCCGCCCCCTGACGTGGAGCCAGTAGTGGAACCGCCTCGTATGAGGGAGGAAATTTGTATGCAGTGCTCCCGCCGGACACATCTAACCCTCTCCCAACTGCGGCTTACCCGATAGCATTGATGAAACCATTACATATCGCACGCGCACTCGACCAGAAATACAAGAACTTTGTCGGGAATCAAAAATGAAACCTGAAGAAACTCTAGCCATATGGCTGGGACGACTGATTGTGGAATTCGGATCTGACATACTAGACTCAGAAGAAGCTGTGCGGGCCCGGAGCGGTCCGAGGCATTTGGGGGCACGTGGCGCGGGCTGTGGCCAGGAGCCCTGGTACGTGGGCCGGGGAAAGGCAGCACGACGGACTAGAATTGGGCACGGACTCGTAGCGGTTGATTAAAGATTATTTTACTTACACCGTAGATGGTCGCGGTGCAGGCAGGAGAAAACTTTGCTTAAGTTGCAGTTACAAACACGAACATGACCCGAAGACAAACTCGAGCCTCTTGAACAACCCGGATCAGAGCTCTGGATACACACACACAAAGTTTGCTAGGCTTCGTGGAACGAGCGCGCAGGGAAGGGGTTCGTCGAGGGATCAGGCGGCGACGGGGAGAGGCTAGAGGTTGATCAGGCCCCTATATCCTCCTCTAAGGCACACGCTGGGTTCGTTAAGCTCCACAGCGCACCTAGAGTTCTCCACAAGATGGTTACGGAGTCCTCCCTGGCGGGGCTCTCCTCAGAGTTCTCTCTCTCTCCAACTTGGGCGGAAACCTCTCAAGCCTCTTACACGGCTAGCAGGCCAATCGCTAGCCGCCACGTGGGAATAATTTAGGACTAGCCAATAGTGGGAACCAAATTTACATACGGGTGGCGGGAACTCCTTTGCACCGTGCGTTTCTCTTTGCAACTGAGAAATGCACCCTGCAAAGAAAGCTCCGAATGGCGGGAATAATTCAGCAATGCCGAAGCGCGCACACAATCATAACCATGGGTCATGACAGAAGCAAGCGCCTTAACCCGACAAGCGGTGTGGAGTGGAGGACGTGCCACTGATCTGAACGTGATCACGGAAAACACACATTGGCCCATTCCACTCCCACGTTTGGCATGAGGGTCGCCCGCAGAAGGTCAGTGCGGAACAACTTCTCTTGGCCATAATCGGAGTGTCGTACCTTTCATGGAACCCAAGGGTCCATCCACTGGGACTGGCGCAGGCCCAATGCAAGGAAAAATGGACTCACCGCCATTTACCAAACCCCGGAGGAGTTCCAACAACTGGAGGCCATAGACTCCTGTGTAGAGGTGCACGGAGGGACAGACGCTATCACGCTCCGACTCTTTCTTAACCCAACGGTGGGTCAGCCAGCAGGGAACCTCTTAAGTCATCTCCCACGACTGCAGGCACTCATGAAACATAGCGAGAGAACTCCTATCGACGCAGAAAACCAACCTTTGGCGTATCCGATCGAGGCCCCGAGGCCGAAGCGTCAGGAACTCGACCTGCGGCGAGAATCACGGCCCCTACCCCAAAGAACACTGGAGGAAAGAGCCATGTTCGGGTTCCTCCTCAATCACTCCAGGCTCACGAAGCAGCAGTTGCGTATCCTGGGGAATGAAGGCCAACGACACCTAGCGGCTGAGTTAGGTTTCAAATTTGATGACAAGCAAAAAAAACGAGTAGTGGCTGCCGGTCACTCCGGCGGCCAACCTAAACCCGACCCCACTGACCTTCGACCCTACACTGAACTCACCATCTACGACCCCGTCAATCCAAGTACTCAACAACAAGTACTCTTCCTCCTCGACACCGGAGCCCAAGTCAACGTAATCACTCCGACGATACCCCACCAGAAAACCACAAAAACAATTAGGGTACAAGGACTGAACGCCGTTGCAGTCACAACAAAAGTTAAATTTACAATCCAAGGCCATCGACGCGCTCTAGAGGCAGTGCTAGGGGGCATCAATATCCTGGGAATTCCGGGAACCAAAGCACTTAATCTCAAAGAACAAGTGCTACAAGCGCTACCCATCGCTCTCCCATAGCCAGATTGGCATCGACCGACGCTCTGCAACACCTCCACCTGGTGATACCGACCAGTCCCAACCAAGGACCCCCTCAAAGGGTCCCTCACCGACCTCCTGCGACGACTCGAGCAACGGGGTTGCATCAAACCAGTAACTGCTAGCATCTACCTATCACCGGGGTGGGGAGTCGCAAAACCTGGAAAACCCGACGAAGCCCGGCTAGTTGTTGATTATATAGAGAGGCCAACAAAAGGTGTCAAGTACTTCAGCAACCCAACCCTTCCACCCTACCACAATGTATGTTCGAAATGGCCCAATTCCAGCAAAACGAATGGGTCGTGGTCACACTGGACTTAAAGAACATGTACTTCTCGATTCCGATTGCTGACCCTGAAGGAGTGTTGAATATGTGCATCGAGGGCACCATGTACAGATGGACGGTCTGCCCGCAGGGATACTGCAACACCCTGTCGTTGGTCACTGGCGCTATGAACAATGCCTTGAAAAACTTTTGTGCCTCACACACCCTTCCGTCAGAAGAGGAATTAAGAATCTGGAGTTATGTTAGTGACATCGCTATTATGGGCCATGATAGCTCCATCGTTACTAGCATAGTCAACCAACTAGTAGCCCACCTTCAAGGTGAGGGATGGACGATCAACGAGGAGAAGTCATGCCTGCATCCCGTAGATGACACCACTCCAGACCGACGTAGTTCTGCCCATCACTGCTACCCCTGGTCCTGAAATAAGCCCGTTCCTCGCGTGGCTTCATGAGAATTGGGGTCACCCGGGACCACAGGCCAGCCATCGACGCTGGCACCAAGTCGCTACAGAGCTCGCCTCGTATGGAGTTCGACGTGATTGGGAAAAGGTAGCACAAGCCTGTGAGATATGTGCCAAAGAGAAGTGCCATCGAACCAAGCATCAACTTGGAGCTTTTAACCCCTCACAGTTCCAGGCGGGAAAAGTCTGCCAAGTAGATCTGCTCAGGCCCTTCCCAGGGCCCAAACCGCCAAGTAAGGGATTAGTCATCGTTGATTTGGGAACGTGCCAGTTACAGGTCATTCCCTTACGGAAAAGCAACGCCACTGCCGTTGTCTCCACCTTATAGATTCATAGATGTTAAGGTCGGAAGGGACCTCAGTAGATCATCAAGTCCTTCCCCCTGCGTAAGCAGGAAAGA
>NW_005843924.1:4241-4751 GCF_000455745.1 Alligator sinensis | reverse complement strand
ATCTAACCTCCTCTTGAAGACCCCCAGGGTAGGGGAGAGCACCACCTCCCTTGGGAGCCCATTCCAGACCTTGGCCACTCAAACTGTGAAGAAGTTCTTCCTAATGTCCAGTCTAAATCTGCTCTCTGCTAGCTTGTGGCCATTATTTCTTGTAACCCCAGGGGGCGCCTTGGTGAATAAAACTTCACCAATTCCCTTCTGTGCCCCCGTGATGAACTTATAGGCAGCCACAAGGTCGCCTCTCAACCTTCTCTTGTGGAGGCTGAAGAGGTCCAGGTGCCCCAGTCTCTCCTCGTAAGGCTTGGTCTGCAAGCCCTTAACCATCCGAGTGGCCCTTGTCTGGACCGTCTCCAGGTTAGCCGCATGCCTCTTGAAGTGCGGCGCCCAGAATTGCACGCAGTACTTCAGCTGCAGTCTGACCAGCGCCCGATAGAGGGGAAGTATCACCTCCTTGAACCTATTCGTCATGCATCTGCTGATGCACGATAAAGTGCCATTGGCTTTTCTGAT
>NW_005843924.1:353-2747 GCF_000455745.1 Alligator sinensis | reverse complement strand
GGGATCGTCTCGCTTTGTGCCCGAAGGATCGTTTTCTTAAGGCACAGCCACCCTTCTTGGGCTCCCATCACTTCAAAACTCCTACTCTGCAGTGCGTCCTTGACTAATCGCCTGAGTTCATTGAGATCAGCTTTCCTAAAGTCTAGCACTTTCACCCTACTAGTTACCTTACCCACTCGAAGTCTTATGGTGAATTCTATTATTAGGTGATCACTGTCCCCCAGATGGCTACCGATCTGGAGGTCCCCTACCGTGTCATCCCCCGTTGCCAATACCAGATCCAGTATGGCACTCCCCCTAGTGGGACTGTGTACCTCCTGTGTCAGGTGGAGGTCCTGTACACAGGTTAGAAACCTGCGTGAGAGGTGGGACTTTGCTGTCTGTGTCTCCCAGCAGATGTCCGGGTAGTTTAGGTCCCCCATGACTACCGCCTCTTTAGCTTTTATGGTCTCCGAGAGCTGCCTCAGGAGCCACAAATCTATTTCTTCCCCTTGAAACCGCTGCATTTGCTGCCTGGGAACCTCCTCATGAAATTCAGTCTGACGGAGGACCCCCGTTTAACTCCAATGCCCTGGAAAAATTCGCCCGTCTTCACAACGTCGCCATCTGCCATACCACCCGCAGTCCAACGGTGTTGTGGAGAGACACATCGGCTTATACAAAGAACAACTTGGCTTCAGAGAGGGAGGAACGTACAAAAACTGGACTAAGAACAATCATGACGTCCTCATTTTGCTGAACACCGCAAAGTCACTATGGGACGAGGCTAATCCCAAGAAATCTCTACCATGGGAACCTAAATTCCAACCAGATGAGTTAGTGTGGGTTTCGATACCGCACCCTCGTCAATCTCATCCACAAGTCTACAAGGGAACAGTTCAACGGTCGGAACAGTATCCCAATACCTATTCCGTCCTGTTAGAAGAAAAGCCCGATCGTCCCCCCATTATCGTTCACCACAACTGGATGACTCGCCGTTCCGCCGTTCACCCAGTTTCCTTGTAGTGAACCGGATTACGGTTTTCTTCTGTTTTTTTGTCCCCTTACAGGCCTGGCGGTGACAAAGCAGAAATCTACAGCTGCTCAATCACAAGATCCACTGAGCACCATCGCAGACGTGAGAGCCCGATGTGTGCCGACGAGTTCGTGGACAACGCAGCCATCTAACCTAATTCCCTTGTCTGTTGTGACATGGTCAAGGGGGAATGTCATAACCAAGTGAGTTGAGTGCCTCTGTCACAAAAGAACTGCCCTGAATAACCGCAGTTACTTTCAAATTTAGTACATTCTGCCTCATTAGCTATTCCCACTTGGCAGTCTGTCATTGGTTACTCTAAATGTATAAAATTCCGCGCAACTCCCGCCCAAGTCGGAGACCTCTGAGCACGCTGCAGAGTGACCTCGGAGAATTCCGGCCACGTGACAGAGTGAATTGGCGGCCTGATCAACCACCAATTTCTCCCCGTATGTGAGGCTTCGGAGTTGTAGGAAGGAGCACATTTAATGCTGGGGGAGCATTGCCTGCCTTCCATCCTGACCATGCCTTTCCTCCCCACTGCATTGCCCCTCTTCCAGGCCTGCACATTCCCATCGCGGTCTGCAAGAAACTGCTACAAACTGAACAGACTGGGCTGCCAGTATCTTCATCCAGGGAAGCAGTCTCATGCCAGTGGACTGCAGCCCAGTCTGTTCAGTTTGTTAAGAAGGATGAGAGGATGCAGGTGCTTTCACAGGCAGGAAATACTCCATACTCAGAGGCATGGTCTGTGGTGGGCCAGTAGGGGGCACTCCTGCGTTGAGCCGCCCACCTCCCTGTGCCTGGCCACCTTCCAGGCTCCAAGTGCCTCCCTGGGGTGCCTCACGTCCGGCCGGCCCCTTCCCTGGAGCACCCCCGCTAGCCTGGGGTTTCCGCTGCCACCATCCCAGGCTCTGGACTCACTTCTGGCTCTGCGCACCTTGGAAAACTCAGGCCTGATCGTCCAGTGGGTGCTAGACCCAATACAAGCACTTGGGGCACTTCCCAAGTCAGGGGCTTATCAGGAAAGCCTCCCTTAGTCCACAGACCTAAGGGGCCTCCTCGGCATAATTTAGACCCACCCCTCAATAAGTCTCCCACTCCGGTCACAAGGAGAACTTTATTGATTTCAGGGAGTAGGGTGGAAACAGGGTAAAAGGTAGAGCAGTATCAGAGGAATCTCAGAGGAATCCCATAGAGCAAACCAGCATGGCTGAGGTAGCCTTTTGATCTCGCATCTGAGTTACTGTAAGCTAAATATGTAGTCGGATCTCGAGTAGCTTACTCACACACATCATACAGAGGTGGTTGGAGTTTCCCTCTGGAGGCAGGTCACGCTTTGAGCATGCGGTTATGAGGAGAGAGCCAGTTTCAGATTC
>NW_005843924.1:0-263 GCF_000455745.1 Alligator sinensis | reverse complement strand
TCACGGGGTACCTGGGCCCATGAGCGGGGCTTTTCCCTCCCCCCCCCCCCCCCAGGTGACCAGAGCATCCGTCTCCGAGGCACCAGGCTTTTGTCATGTAGACAGGGAGGAAGATCCCCGCCCTGAGGGATTCAACACCAGCCTCTCACGCTGGCAGAGACAGATCTCTAGAGAGGGGCACAGAGGGTGGCATTTCTGCTACAGGGTTGTCCCTAGGGAGGGGCGAATCAGCCAATTGCCCTGGACCCTCTGCTTTGTGGGGC
>NW_005843923.1:26724-29527 GCF_000455745.1 Alligator sinensis | reverse complement strand
AGAGCAGGGAGCCCGCGAGCCCCACGTGCCGGCCGTTATCCAGGCCCAGCCCCGTTGCGCAGAGGCCCAGGGCTCTTTCCCAACCTTCCCGGTGCCCCTGGGAGGGGCAGAGAGTGGAGCTGGGGCCGTGTGCAAGGGCCCCCCAGTCCCGGGCTGGGTGATGGGATACAGCCCAGCTGGCCCGGTCGGGTGCTGGGCATGGCAGGACAGCAGCACCATGAAGTGGGGCAACCTCTTGGTGCTGGCGGGGCTCCTCGCCCTCTGGGCCGGGCTGCAGCCTGCATCTGGGCAGCTCGTTCCAGGTGAGTGCTCCCCTCCAGCCCCCAGCTCTCAGCCCCCAAACCTGCCCCAGCCCCTCTCTCCTGCCCCCTGTTCTGGGGGTGGTGTGAGCCGTGGGCAGGTGGGTAGGAGCTGCCACGTTGTGAGGGCATTGCCCCCTGCCATCTCATCCCTCTGAACGAGGAGGAGGCGCAGCTCCATGTGAGCCGCATCCCTCTGCCCGGGGGACCTCTGCCAGCTCCCCAGGGCCCCCAGCCCTGCAACACGCACATCCCACGCTACTGCCACGGGCTCAGGGGGAGGCAGCTGGGCTGGAGGAGAGGGCGAGGGGCTGCGGTCCTGGGCATGTCTATACCCCTTCACACTGCCGGGCTTTGCTCTGGGTCAGACATCTGCAAACTGCCCCCAGACCGCAGCCCTTGTGCACAGTACCTCATTCGCTTCTACTACAACCGGGTCTCCAGGAGCTGCCAACAGTTCGTTTATGGCGGCTGCTGCAGAAAGCAAAACAATTTTTTGAGCCTCCGGTCCTGCAGGAAGAAGTGCTAGGAGGTCAGCAAGGGGCTGAGCCTGCCAGGGCTGGATGCTGTGAGAGGCATCGCAGCACTGGGGCAATGGCTGGAGGCACGGGGAAGCGTGACACTGGGTGAGTCATGTGGGCCATGGTGAAGGTCGTGTCAGGTGGAGGAGGGAAGAGGGGACAGGGATTTGTGACCCCTTCCCTGACCCATCTGCTCCCCCAGCCCCACCGCAGAGACCCAGGCCCACCTTGGAGAGGGTGAGGGGCTGCGATCCTGGGCAAGGCTTCTGCCCTCTCCTCTGTGCCCATCTCTGCTCTGGTCAGAGGTCCGCAGGCTCCCCCAGGAGCGCGGGTCAAATGTTCAGAACGAGCGCATCGAGCAGGGACACCGAGCAGAGCACACTGGACAGCATCCACCGGCCCTCAAACATGTCCAAGGTGCAGGCGGACACTGCCCGTGGTGCTCTGCCCAGAGATGGGAGCGGACCAGGGAAAGGGAGGTGATCCCGCAGTCCCCAGGGCCATCCTTGCCAGAGCCTCCTTCCTGGTCATGTACACTCTGGCTTGGCCAGGGCCAGGGCCAGGGCCAGGGCCAGGAGGAGGCCAACCAGGAGTCCCAGACCCTGGTGGGGCCGCAGATGGGTGGTGCAAATACAGAGAGGTGCAGGGAGGGGTGCAGCCAGGAGCTCAGCGAGAGGCCCTGGAGGAAGCAGTGCAGGGGCTGCAGCCCGGCGCACTCCAGGTAGGCTTGTGCCAGGGTCTCCCTCTGCCCACAAAAGGGACAGGTGTCGGGGCACCCAGTGGGGCAGCACCCTGGCTCTGGATGCCATGTGGTGCGTGGAGGGGCGGGAGCCGGCAGCAGTAGCTGCAAGGGCCCCATCAGCCCACTGGCACCTGCAGCCCCGCGGGGAAACATCCTGGAGCAGGGGCACCTGCCAGGGCCTGGCGCGTGGGACTGGGCCATGTCCTGTGCACCCCTGACCGATGCACTGTGTCACAGGGAAGCCCGGGATGTGCCCTCCTGACCCCGTGCGGTGCAGCAAGCCCCTGCCCAATAAGTGCAGCAGTGATTTCCAGTGCAGTGGATGGCTGAAGTGCTGCCATTGGAGATGTGCCCGGCGCTGCGTGGAGCCTGTGCGAGGTAGTGGTGCAGATGGTGTGCGGGTTGGGGGCTGGCAGAGAGGGTGCTCAGCTGTGGTGGGGCCGTGCCCAGGCAGGGCTGGCCCTGGGCAGGACTCTGAGCCTCTCCCCTTCCTGCCCCAAGTGATCTCCAGGCCAAGCCTAAGGAAGAGGCATCACGGGGAGCAGGTCTGATGATGCCCAGCAGGAAGGCAAGGACCCCCTACCCTGGACCCAGATGGGCATGAAGATCTGCCCAGGGAAGCTCCTCCATGCTCCTCCTTTGCCCTTGCACCGACTTGCTGCATCACCCAGCATGCCCTGAACTCGGACCCAGCCCTGGGTTTGCTTCTCTATGTGTGTGCCAGTGGTGGCACCAGGGCTTGTGCCCAGGTCCTGCTCTCTATCCCCTGTGCTTCCACTGCAGACGCCTCTCAATAAAGACCCTCCTTTCTGCAGCAGCTGCTTGGGGACTGATGGCAGAGAGGTGGGCTTCACGCAGCACTGTGGCAATGCATTGGCACAGGGATGGGATGGGGGCAGGAACCAGCCCTGCTGGGATGGGGTCACAGCTCACTCACACGGTCCTGTGGGCACCACTGGGTCTGCCAAGGGGGCAGAGCTGCTTTCTGCCAGCAGCAGGACAGTGCCGGATTTCATGGTGCTGCGGAGCCCACTGATGGGCCAGCCCAGTTACATCCTGTCCTGCCAGCCCGCAGAGCAGGGGGCAGAACAGGGATCCAGCTGGGTAAGGGCTGTGGTCAGGGAACGAGGGCACATGGGTCTCCGTGCTCCAGCACCTGCATCTGGCCAGTGTGCCAGGACAAAAGGGGCTTCACGGGCCTGCAATGGGGCAGCGGTCCTGCTCTGCCCCCAGGCATCGCC
>NW_005843923.1:23579-26290 GCF_000455745.1 Alligator sinensis | reverse complement strand
GGTCTGTGGAAGCCTTGTGTGGCAGGGCTCCTGGCTGCACCGGGCTGGGGAAGGCCGAGTCACGGCCCTTTACCACACTCAATATTAGACTGGGCTGTGGCACTGAGGTCATAAATGCTTGAACCAGAGCCGTCCGTTCCTGAAGAGAGCATTGATGGAGCATAGCAAATTGCAAGGTCGAGCGTACGGCAAAGAGCAACAGCAAAACTTCACCTGCGCTGCAACACAGCCAGGTAGGACCCAGAGCAAGTGCACACACCTGAGCCTACGGCCCGTGCCCGGTGCCTCTCACCAACCTCCCCCCTCTCCTGCCCACGTACGATGCTGTGGGAAGAGGAGCTCCAGCCCAAACCTCCTGCCCTCGTTATGCCTGTGCCCAGGAAAGCCTCCCGCAGCAGCCCCTGTGCAGCTGACCAGGCCCCGGCAGGGTGCTGAGCCCATGGTCTCCAGCACCAAGCCTGCGAGCAGGGAAGGGGGCAGGAAGCTGGTCCATTCCCTGCCGCCGGCTCCTTTAGTCCACCAGCATTAAGCCAAGTGCTTCTGGGGCCGGACACAGCCTGGGGGGGAGGCTGAGCAGTTTGGGCTCCAAGCCCTGGTTGGGCAGTGCAGGAGCGGCATCAAGCACCAGCAACGGGGGTCTTGGTGCTGCCTGGGACCAGCCCTGTGGGAAGGGGCAGAGCAGGGAGCCCGCGAGTCCCATGTGCCAGCTGTTAGCCAGGCCCAACCCTGTTGTGCAGAAGCCTGGGGCTCTTTCCCAACCTTTGTGGTGCCCCTGGGAGGAGGAGGGAGTGGAGCTGGGGCATTGTGCAAGGTCCCCCCCCTGCTCCCGGGCTGGGTGATGGTATATAGCCCAGGCAGCCTGGCGCTGGGCACGGCAGCACGGCGGCACCATGAAGTGGGGCAGCCTCTTGGTGCTGGCGGGGCTCCTCGCCCTCCTGGCCGCCCAGCGCCCTCTGGGCCGGGCTGCAGCCCGCGTCTGGGCAGCTCGTTCCAGGTGAGTGCTGCCCTCCAGCCCCCAGCTCTCAGCCCCAAACCTGCCCCAGCCCCTCTCTCCTGCTCCCTATTCAGGGGGTGGTGTGAGCACCGGGCAGGTGGGTGGGAGCTGTCACGCTGCAAGGGCATTGCCCTCTGGCATCTCATCCCTCTGGACCAGGAGCAGGAGCAGCTCCACATGAGCTGCATCCCTCTGCTTGGGGGACGTCTGCCAGCTCCCCGGGGCCCCCAGCTCTGCAACACGCACATCCCATGCTACTGCCACGGCCTCGGGGGGACCCAGCTGGGCTGGAGGGGAGGGCAAGGAGCTGCGATCAGGGGCAGGGCTATGCCCCTTCTCACTGCCAGTCTTTGCTCTGGGTCAGACATCTGCAGGCTCCCCCCGGACTGCGGCCCCTGCAAGCTACACCTCAAACGCTACTACTATGACTGGGTCTCCGGGAGCTGCCAAAAGTTCACTTATGGCGGCTGCTGCGGAAATGAAAACAGATTTTGGAGACTCTGGTCGTGCAGGAAGAGGTGTCAGGTGGGCGGCAAGGGGCTGGAGGCTGCGAGAGGCATCGTGGCACCGGGGCAAAGGCTGGAGGCATGGGGAAGCGTGATGCTGGGTGCCTAGTGTGGCCCATGGCCAAGGTCGAGCCAGGTGGAGGAGGGAAGAGGGGACAGGGATTTGTGACCCCTTCCCTGACCCATCTGCTCCCTGAGCCCCACCGCAGAGACCCAGGCCCTGCTGCGGGAGTGGGCAAGGGGCTGCGATCCTGGGCAGGGCTTCTGCCCCCTCCTCTGTGCCCGCCTCTGCTCCGGTCAGAGGTCCGCAGGCTCCCCCAGGACCCCAGCCCCTGCTTCCCCTGCAGCCGGCAGGAACACTATGATGCTCGCCCCTTGGGTTATGGGGTGCCCAGGAATGGGGACTGTCTGCCTCAGGAGCAGGCGTGTGTGTGGGCCCTTGGGCAGCAAGCTGAAGGTGGGACGAGGAGTGATGGCCGAGCTGCTCGGGCAGGGACAGGGACGTGCAAGGCCCTTGGGCCCGAGCTGCCGTAGCTGCAGGGGACCCTGGTGCTGTTCCTGGAGTGGGGTCCCTGGTGGGCAGGGAGCAGGGAAACAGGGCGAGGGTCCACATCATCCTAGAGCCATCACCCCTCAGACCCGCGCTGCTGGCTGCGTTCCCTGGGCAGCCCCGCGCCCCCAAGCTCAGACGTGTGACGCACTGATTCAGTGAAGCCCGGACGCTGCCCCCAGGCAGGGGGGACAAGGGCGTGCGCTGGAGCCTGTCCGCCGGGTGGTCTCTGCGCCTGGGGCAGGGGCTGGGCTGGGCTGGGCTGGGGGGGCTGAGGTGGGGCAGCGCTGCTGGCCTGACACGGAGACTTCTTCCCGCAGGGAGACCCAGTGGGTGCCCCCCGCCCAGGGGCGTTGGGGCCTGCGTACAGATGTGCGACTTTCAGAAGCCCTGTCCCCCCGGATTCTTTTGCTGTGGCACTGGCTGCGGCACCGTCTGCAGGAGGGTCAAGTAGAGAGGTAGGGGTTTCTGCCCCCACCCCTTACTGCAGCTCTCCAGGCTGTGAGCCCTGTGCATCTCGTGGCTGGGTAGGGGCTGGGCTGGCGGGGCTGGTGGATGGAGATGGGGCCGGGCCATGGGGGTGTCTGTGCTGCCTTCCGGGGTGGGTGCTGTGGGGCACTGGGCTGAGCCCCCGGCCCCTGACTCTTCCCTCCCCGCTCAG
>NW_005843923.1:18866-23107 GCF_000455745.1 Alligator sinensis | reverse complement strand
GAGGTGCTGGGGGAGCCGGCTGCCCCTGGGGCCCGGGGAGACGTGACCTGTGCCCGTGAGAGATGCCAGCTGCCAACACAGGAGGGGAAGAGGAGGGCTGGTGTCCTGGCCTGGGCTGAGGCCCCTCGGGGTGGTGGAGAGGGCTGGGGGAGCTGGGCTGGGTTATCTCGGGGGTCGCTGCGCCCATTGCTCATGGATGCAGGTGTCTGCCCTGAGCTGGGACGCGCGGCTCAGGGCTGTGGCCCTCGGGCTTCCTGCCAGCTCCCGTCTCAGGTCTCCAATGGGGGAACGTCATGACCGCTAAGGCGGTTTTCCCAGTTGCAGGGCAAGGCCACTTTCTTGGCAGGGGGCAGTCCCCCGGTAATGCAGATATCTTCCCACTTTCACTTCCAAGGGGAAGATCTTGGCTTTACACCAACTTCATGGAAATGGGAGACTTCTCCCTTCTTTCCACCTTCAGCCGATGGCTAAGGGCGAGCGAAACTCGGGAGCATCCAAACCCCAAGCCTCCGGGCTGTGGCCTGCATGGAGGATGCTTGCCAATGGATTCGGAAGCATCTGAAGCTTGCTGGAGGATGTTTGCCGGAAACAGGGCCACACGTGGATCTTGAATGACTCACGGATTTGGAATCAATTTGGCTGATATGGCTTTTGCACGCAAAAAAATTTCCTAAAAAAAAAAAAGGGTGGGAGACAGGGCAAGGTGGGTACCCTGAGCTAGGGGCAGGGACCAGGATCCCAGGGGCTGCCCCCTTGGGCCACAGCCAGGCAGGTTTGGACTGGGAAGTCCTGGGAGCAGCCCACAGCGCAGGGACCCTGCATGGTGCAGCCGGGCTGCAGGGAGCCCTTGCACTGCCCGTAGGTGAGGCTGTGGCACCATCGGTCCCAGCGCCCACCTGCAACTGGGCTCTCCTGGGCAGCCCCTGCACCCCATGCAAGGGAAAGGGGCCCTGGCTGTGCAGCACCCAGCGCTAGTGCCTGGCACCAGGTTCTGGCCCCACCGCCTGCAGGGAGCCTCCCCTGCACCCAGCTCGGGCTCTGCTCCCTGTCCCGCGCTGCTGGCAGGAGCCCAACGGCAGGCAGGAGAAATGGCCCAGCTGGCCCTGGTTACCAGCCGGGCGTCTCATTAGTCCCAGGGGCCTCCTTATAAGCAGGAGCTCTGGCAGGGCCGGACTGGCTGCCCCTGGCCACCCCTGCCTGCCCCTGCCCCTGGCCCTGCCCCGGACTCCTTGGCAGCTCCTGGCCTGTGGCTTGGCTTGGTGAGTGCCCACACGCTGGCCCCACACCGCTGCCTGCTCTGGACCCCAGTGAGTGACTCTGGACCTGGTCTGATCCTGACCTTGCCTGCTGCTGATGCCCTGGTTATGCCCGGGGTCTCCAGCGCTGCCTGCCCGTGTCCCGGTCGCAGCAGCTGGCAGTAGGTGCCCCATGCAGCTCAGGGCAGTGTGGGCATCTACCAGCCCTCTCCATGCAGCCCTATGTGCTGCTGCCAGTCCGGGACTAGGAGCTCTGCCTATACATGTGTGGGGCTGTGGGGGACACCTCCGTCCTTGCAGAGTGGAGTCCCTGGGTGCAATGTGGGCTCTGGCCCAGGCAGCTCTGGCCTGGGCGAGCGAACCTGCATGTGGGGAAGGTGCTGCGATGCAGGGGCACGAAGCAGGGCAGGTTCATACAGCACTCATTTATTCAGAGATGAGGGAGCAAAGTGCAGAGCCTGAGCCCAGCCTGGGCAGAGGATGCCCCATGCACGGCACAGCCCAGGGGGGGAGAGCTGGGCTGGCAGCAGGCATGGGATGACCAAGGTCATGGTGGAAGGCCTCCTTGCCCTGGAGCAGAGCCTGGGCACTCGGGGATTTGGGGTCCGTGTCATGACAGGCATGAGGTTGCGGTGTCATCACATGCTGGATCCAAGGCTAGGGGCGAGGGGCAAACCTAGCCCCTGCAGAGGGGAGACGGGTCAGAGGTCCCCAGGGACTGGTGGCCAACGTCCCCTCAATTGCACCAATTGCATGCTTCCACACTCATGTCCAGGACATTCAACCCAGCCTCTGGTGCTGCTTGTGGGCTTCTCCATCAATGGGGCAGCCCATGGGAGCAGGACCATCCCTGGCTAATACTGTCTGTAGGTCTCGCTCATGGATTACCAGCAGGAGAGAGATGGGCCTGGAGCTGCATGTCCGGGACAACGAGCTGTGGAGTCCAGTCAGCTCTGCCTGGGTCAGGAGCAGGGCTGAACAGGAGGGTGCACAGGGGACAGAAGAGACCCCACTGGCCTTGCTTGCTAGCGGCCCCCGTGCCTGCAGTGCTGGGGCATGGACCCCCAGGCCGGGCTCCCCAGGGCGGGCTCATCTGTGGTCGGCAGCAGCAGCAGACACTGGTGCTGGGGCCTGGGCTTCAAGCAGCCGACGCACCTGGGGAGCAACCTCTGGGATGGAGCAGCTCTGGGGTGCAGCCCTGGACTGGGGGGCCAACAGGGCAGCCTGGGGGCATAATGCACCTGCTCCCCATATCTCTCAGGAAAGCCCCGCTCCATTAGCTGCAGCTCCTTTGGGGTTAATGGAGAAGGGTCCAGACGGGAGTGCCTGGAGCCCCTGCTGCCTGCCCCATCGTGCTGACTTCAGCAAGGCGAGGGCTGGGGGAGGCTCCCCAGGCAGGTGTAAATACCATCTTTCTGGCAGCACAGAGCCAGGTGGGGGCCCGGGCTGCTGCTGAGCAGTGACCGCGACCACGCCGTGCCCCTGCATCCCCGAGCGGTGAGTGGGGCTATTTCACCAGCAGCCCCAGGCCTCTGCTTGGAGGAGCTGGGTTTCCT
Source organism: Alligator sinensis (assembly GCF_000455745.1). Lineage (NCBI taxonomy): Eukaryota > Metazoa > Chordata > Crocodylia > Alligatoridae > Alligator > Alligator sinensis. The sequence goes on along the minus strand of NW_005843923.1, from coordinate 20,295 downwards.
AAGGCCAGGTGATGTGTGCTGGGGAGGCAGGGGCTGGGTGAGGCCTGTTAGCCTCCTGCCTGGTGGGCAGTCTTGGGGAGAGCTGGAGCCTGAGTCTAGTCGCTGCAAGTGAACGGGCCATGCAGAGAGAAACCTGCTTCAGGTGCCTGCGCCCAGGAGAGGGGTGTGTGTCGCGGCGCGGTCCCCACATCCACGTCTGCACCGGCTGTTGGGCAGCTTGGCAGAAGGGCCTGGGAGTGACAAGGGGTCTCCAGTCCTCCCCCACACCTCGCTGGGGCGGCCAGCTCTCACGCCCACCTGCCTGTGCCTGGTCACAGTTACACGCAGCGAGAAGGAGAGGCTCTCGTCCAGGGCAGGGCACGCGGCAGCCAGACCTGTCCAGTGTGCAGAGCAGAGGCTTGCACGTGGGAGAGCTGCACCTGCACATCTTGTACTGGGACTTGAATTAAACTCCACGTTTTTGAGAAGTCTGTGCTGTGCTTTCATGGGAAGTGACAGTGCTGAGGGGGGGTCTGGCAGGGTGAGGCCAGCAAAGTGTTTCCCTTTGGTCAGAGAAGGCCCGGATCCAGGCCTGTGCCCGGTTGGACGGGGCAGGCACGTGGACCCAGCCTGCAGTGTCTGCCAGCTGCAGGGGTCATTGCAGCAGCTGGAGGGCAACCCCCAAGGCAGGCCAGGTGGGAGCCTGTTGGGACAGGGACCCCAGAAGGGCTCATGCCTCTGGGTTTGCCTGAGCCTGGGGCAGATCAGGTGTGGCTGAGCCCTAGACTCACAGACAGTGGGGGCTGAAGGGAGCCCAGGATATCACATCTAGTCCAGCCCCCTGCTCAAAGCAGAACCAGCCCAAAATACGTCATCCCCCCCAAAATATATCATCCCACCGAGCCCCCGGGCCTTGCTGTTAGGCACAATGTCTCACGGGAGGGGTCTGGGCTATGAGCTTGGCCCCATGTCTCGGCCCCAGTGCTCTGGAGATCAGGATGCAGCATGACAAGGGTGTGAAGGGTCCGATCCAGTCGGCGTCACTGCATTACTGATGTTCAGACCCTCCGTGTCCAGCTCAGCACGGACACACGCAGCGCGGATGCGCTGCAGGCTGGAGGCTGATGAGAGAGATGCAATGTGTGTCACCGCCCCCACATTGACAGCCCTGTCATTGAACTAGCTGGGGAGACCAATTCCAGAGACGAATGAGCTCACGTGTCCTGGCTGTGTTTGAGTGTGCGATGCGGGCTCCAGCGCACCCATCCTGCATGGATCTGATTGCGGGATCGGGGCCCCAGGTCACTCATCCTACTCCTCACCCCCGACGAGGGAGGGGAAGCATCTCTATTATGTGCCAGGGGGTGGCAGGGGGTCCGTGTCTGACAAGCCGGACACTGGTAGGAGCTGGGGAGAGAGGAGGGGGGAGACCCAGGCCCAGTCCCTCCCT
>NW_005843923.1:16228-18844 GCF_000455745.1 Alligator sinensis | reverse complement strand
CTCTTTCCTGCCTATGCAGGGGGTCGGACTCGATGATCTGTTGAGGTTCCTTCCGACCCTAACATCTATGAATCTGTGAAGCTCTGATGCCACCGTGTGAACAAGCGGGAGAAGGGCGAGGAAAGCCGCGCCAAGCTTTGAGAGGGCGGCAGGAAGGAAAGAGGCCGAGGCACTGCCAGGTCTCACTCGTCCTTTCTCTCCGCTGCCTGGGTTTTGACACACGCGTGTGCTTGGGTCTGACCTGGAGTTCCCCTCGCCCATGCTTCCTCAGCCCCACGAAGGGCATTGAAACCCGGAAGCTCACTAAGATGAATTTTGCCAACTATTTGAGTTGGTCTAATAAAAGATATCAGACTTACCCAAAAAACCTTGTCTGCCTAAAAGATAGTTGCACAAATTTTGCCTTTTTAAAAATTAAACTATTGAAGGCTTTTTCTTTGAATCGGCTAGGATGAAAACCAATTTCTATTAACTGCTAAGGAATTTTTAAGCAGAAAACTCCAAACACATCTGATAGTACCTGTCTCGGCTCCTCTGCTCAGTCATCGCCGCCGTCTCTCCTAGCACAGCTCTGCTCTAAAGGGAGGGAAAGCAAGGATGCAATGCGTGAAATGGGTTTGTACTACCAGTTAGATGTAGTTTGGAGAATCATTACAATACTTTTGTGCTCACTTTTATTAAGAACATATTTTGTTGTCTGATTATGTATCCACGTGCTGGACTGTATATCAATACACGGGAACAGTATTATGGAGTCCATTTTGTTATTAAATATAAAATTCAATACAGATAAAGTAGCAAGTAAAACTGCTTGGGTAATAATGGTCCTGTAAAAATCTTTGAAAAAAATATTTTGAAAAATTAGCTGGATCTGTTTTCATTAAAAAAATCCCAAAAGACCAAAATATTTAAAATTTTAGTTCCTGAATAATTATGAAAGCTTGAAAGCGTTCTGCAGAAGAGAAAGGAGAGTATTTGCTCAAATTCTGTGTTGTTGGTACAATTTTTTAGAGACAATTTATAATGTGCTCTGAAAGGAACATGTTTAATGAAAGCCTGTGGGACTTACATTAAAGGGCTAGCATCACGGATCAAGGACAACAAAAAGTCTTTTTTTAAATACATAGGGACTATGAAGAAGGCACCGGGTAATGTGGGGGCCCTGCGGGATACAATAGACAATCTGGTGGTTGCAGCAGAGGAAAAGGCAGAACTTTTTAATAGTTTTGTTGCCTCCATTTTTTTGTGCAGGGACCAGGACTCCCCCACTGAGATTCAGGACGGACTCAGGAGAGACTCCACCAGGACTAGGGTTGGGGAGGACTGAGTCAGGGAACTTCTGCAGGGGCTGGAGGTGTTCAAATCAGCAGGTCCAGAAGCTCTCCACCCCAGGGTGCTGAGGGAATTGGCAGAGGTTATTGAGAAGTCTCTGGCATGGCTTTACAAGCGCTCATGGTGCTCGGGCCAGGAGCCAGAAGACTGGAAGAGGGCCAGTGTGGTCCCCATTTTCAAAAAAGGAGAAGGGAGGACCCAAGCAACTATAGGCCCCTTAGTCTTACTTTGATCCTGGGGAAGCTTTTTGAGATTATCCAGGAGCAGATCTGGGAAGGACCAGGAGGGGGGACGATTAATGCTCCCCTGCTTCTCTGATCCCAGAATTCACTGCAGTCCCTGCTTCAGACTTCCCTATTCAGCCCCTGACTTGGGGAAGTGCCCCAAGTGCCTGTATTGGGTCTAGGCCCCATTGGACGATCAGGCCTGTGTTCTCCAAGGTGCGCAGAGCCAGAAGTGAGTCCAGAGCCTTGGCTGATTCCTACACAGTCAGATGGGTCACAAATTGGCTGAGGGACTGCACCCAGAGAGTGGTGGTTGATGGGTCATATTTGATCTGGAGGGATGTGGGCAGTGGGGTACCCTAGGGCTTGGTCCTCAGGCTCGCACTGCTTAATCTCTTTATTACTGACTTGGACAACGGGGGAAAAAGCACCCACTTCAAATTCACTAACAACACCAAGATGTGGGGTGAGGTGGGCACACTAGAAGGTGAGGACAGGATACAGCTGGACCTGGACAAGTTACAGAGGTGGGCGAATGAGAATCGGCTGGGATTCAATACTGACAAGTGCCAGGTGCTGCACTTAGGCAGAGAGAACCAGCAGCACATCTACAGGCTGGGAACTCCCTTCACAAGAGCAGAGGCAGGAAGGGATCTTGGAGTCATTATCGATTCCAGTATGAACATGGGCCGAAAATGTGGGGACGCGGTCATGAAGGCTAACCACACCTTGTCATGCTTTCATAGGTGCATCTCGAGCAGGTCCAAGGAGGTGATCCTCCCCCTCTATGCGACATTGGTCAGGCCACAGTTGGAGTACTGCGTCCAGTTCTGGGTGCCGCACTTGAGGATGGATGTGGCCAGCATGGAGAGGGTCCAGAAGAGGCCACCCGCATGATCAGGGGCAGCAGGGCAGGCCGTACGAGGAGAGGTGATGGGACCTGAACCTGTTCAGCCTCCACAAGAGAAGGCTGAGGGTGGACCTGGTGCCTGTCTATAAATTTACCAGGGGGGACCAGCGGGGAATGGGCGAGACCCTGTTCCCCTGAGCACCTACCGGG
>NW_005843923.1:10397-16193 GCF_000455745.1 Alligator sinensis | reverse complement strand
CAGGGGGCAGCAGGGCAGGCTGTCCGAGGAGAGGTGAAGGGACCTGAACCTGTTCAGCCTCCACAAGAGAAGGCTGAGGGGGAACCTGGTGGGCATCTATAAACTTACCAGGGGGACCAGCAGGCAATGGGAGAGACCCTGTTCACCCCCACACCTCCCGGAGTAACGAGGAGGAATAATGGCCATACCTTGTTTCAGAGCAGGTTCAGGCTGGGCATTAGAAGGCACTACTTCACAGTCAGGGCGGCTAGGATCTGGAACCAACTTCCAAGGGAAGAGGTGCTGGCTCCTACCCTGGGGGGCTTTAAGAGGAAGCTAGACAATTACCTAGCTGGGGTCATATGAGCCCAGTATTCTCTCCTCCCCAGTGCAGGGGGTCGGACTTGATGATCTGCTTAGTTCCCTTCTGACCCTACATCTATGAATCTATGAATTTGTATAAGGAAGGGGGACCGGTGTTTAAAGCAATAACCCAGAGGAGCCCCAGGTTCAATTCCCTGCTCTGCTACAGATTGTAGGCAAGTCACTCAGGGTATGTGGGCATCGTGCATCTTCAGTGCATATGTCCTGGTGCCCCCGTGCTCTGCTGGATCAGGCCTCTGAGCTATTTGTAGCATGCTGGTACAGTGGGACCAGACAATGAGAGCCTTTCACCTGCTCAGTCCTGGGCCGCAGGCACTGCACTGACAAGAAAGGGCACTTCACTTGGGGCAGAAGGGAAAGGTTGCAAATTAGGGCTGTGTGAAATTTTGCCACCTGTTTTGTTTCAACACTGTTTCAAGCTATTTCAACCTCGAAACAGCAAAGCTGAAATGAAACAGAGGCTCGAAACAGGGTCAAAATGAAACAGGGCAGGTCAAAATGTTTCGAAAAGTTTGGAACATTTCAAATTTCCACTGAAGCTGGGTTTAGCTTTAACGGCTTCCTGCAGGGAACCAGAAAGTAAAAAAAGGGAAGCAGGGGGAGGGGAGAAGGGGTGGAGGAAGGAGTGCTCTATTTATTGACATATGTGGCTGGCCAGTGACTGTCAGCCCGCCCTGAGGTCCCTGCCAACCCCAGTGCTCTGGGGGAGGGACAGAAAATCTTCATAAAAGGCAGCATTTTTTGAACTGCCCTGCTTTCCGCTTTGGGCTCCCTTGGTGAGCTGCCTGCTCTAGCAGGTCTCTGTCAGACCGCTGAGGCTAGCAGCGCTGATTTTCCAAAGGACTCCCTGCTTGCTGCCCTAGCCAGAGGGATTTCAGAATACCTTCATTTGTAGGTGCTTTTATTTTATACTTACATTCATTAATTTATTCTGTGATGGGCTGGCTAGCAGTGACTTAGCCCAGGGGTTTTGAAAGGGCAAAAGATGATTGGAGGACTTGGGATTCCCTTTCCTCACCAATCAGGCCCCAGAGACTCACCCCTCATGGCCCCTGATTGGTCCCTTGGGTCATCTGGAGGGGGATAAAAGGGGCAGTGTGGCTGACATGGGGAGACCAGTGAGGGAGCACAAGGAAGGAGCTTCAAAGAGCTGGCAAGAGCTGGGCCAGCGGGGCAGGAGCAGTTGCCCCAGGAGAGCCTGGAAGAGTGGGACCTGAAGGCAGCAGTTGCCCCCTGAGGGGATCGCACCGGCCTGGGTTCAGTACACCACACTAACTCCCTCCTCGTTGCCCCAGGTCACGGCCATGGAATGGCAGACAGCACAAGAACAGGACCCAGATGTGCAGAGGTGCTGCATGCCTGGAGATCAGGGAATACCCACCCCATGACCCTTAATAATGCTACCCCAGAAGCCCACCTCTTGTTGATGGAGTGGGAAAGGCTTCACTTGTTTGATGGAGTGCTACATTGGGAGGTGCAGGACCCAGAAGGACAGAAATATTGGCAGCTGGTCCTCCCTCAGAAGTCTAAGGCCCTTGCATTACAGGCCTTGCATGATGACTTTGGGTACATGGGGGTGGAGAGCACCCTGGTGCTAGCTCATGAGACATAAGGACTAAATGGTCAAACTGTAATCGGTGTGTGTGGAGGAAAACCCTGCCCACTGAAACTGCCTATCTACACATAATTCTGTCAATGTGCTGCTTGTGTTACTTGTGTTTCTGTACGGAGCTGTATCTCTCCCTTCTGCAAGTCCTCACCCCCAGTGGAGCTATCTTGCAGGACTCAGTTTCAATGGGGCTGGGTTCCTCCAGTCACCAAATCAATCATACACACACAAGCACACACAGATTAACATGACACGCCTGACCCGGCCAGGTTGATCAGCATGGACAGGCTGACACCCTTATATGCCAAGAATCAGTTCATCAGAGCAACAACACACTGCAGTCAGACACAAGCACGCAGGTGAACAGAATCCCTCTGAATCCATCTGGGCATCCAGCTGACACCCTCATGGGCCAGCATTCAGTTCATTAGGACACGCCTGAGCCAAACTGGGTCAATCAGCCTGTACAAGCTGATCCCCTTATGTATTTCAAACTCAGCACGTCCCAATCTTTTGGCCTCTTGATGAGCAGACCCCACAGTATTTTTGGGCTTCACAGGGATCTTCAGCTTAGGTAAAAGAAGCGCTGCTGCAGAGCACATGAGGAAGGAGAAGTTACTACCAGTTTGACTATAAAGGTTATTTATTGCTAAGTATATGAAATACACAATGGTACTAATAGTAATAGACACGCATTCCCTGAGGGATTCAACACCAGCCTCTCACGCTGGCAGAGACAGATTTCTGGAGAGGGGCACAGACGGTGGCATTTCTGCCACAGCTTGCAGCATCAGGATTTTGGATTTCCACTTGTTGTGAACAAGCCTCAGCTTAGCATGACTTTTCCAGATCTTACTATAGCCTTTTGACAGACTTAAGACAATTCTTGGGGTGCTCATAACCTTTTGTGGAAAGGACTTCCACCAGTCGTCTCGGGAAAAGTATGGCAACACCTGTGATTAGGGCTCCAACGGGCTGGACGCTGTGATGAACCCTTAACCATTGTTCAAATGTTGCCCATACCCGCTCTGACTCGGTCTCTTGCCTCAGTATTCCCTAACCCGACAACTGAGCTTTAGTCAATCAAGTTTAAATAGGCTTCCTATAGTGGGACCGGGGACTGTATGGCCCGAGAGGCCTATTCAACTTAGAGGTGTGTGTGTGTCTGGGGGGGCAGGGGGAAGTTCTTTGTAAATCCAGATTAGAACTGGTCTGATAAATGCTGAACTGAGTGTGTGTGAACATGGGTTGATTAGCATTTGGAGCACAGATTCCCCATCATGCAGTGCTCCCCTGCTTCTCTGATCCCAGAATTCACTGCAGTCTCTGCTTCAGGCTTTCTGTTCTCCATCTCTCATGTAAATGAATGGTCATCTGGTTCCATCTCGGATGCAAATGAGACCTAGGGCAGTTGTTTCACTCTTGTCACCCTTATCTGGAGAGTTTTAGGCGTGTCTCTCACTGCATCTTAATCAGTTTTGTTTAGGTAGAGGAGGGGAGGGAGGGGGAATTCTTTGTGAGTCAGACAGACTGCATCCTGTGCCAGGGTTTCCAAGAACACACAGCTGAGACGTAACACCAGGCCTTCCCTATGCGAGATCAAACAGCAAGAACAGTTGCCAAAGTGCTGTGGGAAAAGTACTTCTCTGTGTTTGGGCTGCCCGCAAGAATCCACTTCGATCAGGGGCGGGATTTGGAGAGCCGGTTGTTGCATGAAGTACTGACAGTGGGTGGCATACACAAATCGAGGACTACACCCTACCACCCCCAAGGGGATCCCCAATCTGAGCGCTTCAATAGCACTCTCTTGAACATGCTGGGTACCCTCCAGCAGGAACAGAAGGCCGCATGGAGCCAGCACATCGCATACCTGGTGCATGCCTGCAACTCCACTAGGAATGATGCAACGGGGGTCAGGCCGTATTTACTCATGTTTGGGAGGGAGCCCCGTTACCCATAGATTTGTGCTTTGGGGTAGAACGAGTCTACCAACAACATTTGACTCGTGGTCAATATGCACAACAGCTTCGGGTCTGTCTCCGTCATGCGTACCGACTGGCAGCCAAAACTGCTGGAAGAAACCAGCAATGCCATAAGTGGCTTTATGATGTTCAAGTGCATGAGCAAGGGTTACAAGAAGGAGACCGGGTGCTGCTGTGAAACCTGGGGCTAACTGAGAGACACAAAATCACTGATCGGTGGCGGGCTGAACCCTATACAGTGGTGCGACAACTGGGAGACCTCCCAGTATACGAGATCTCCCCCGAGTCTGGACCGGGTTGAAGTTGCATGGTCCACCGGAACCTCCTGCTGCCTATTGGTGAGTTGGTGGGGCCCCCTCCACCTGAGAGCGAGCCAAGAGAAGAGAGGCCTAGGTCTCCCCGGGCAAGGAGGCTTCACACCACCCAGCCAGCAGCTGTACCTGCAGCTCCCCCGGAGGACTCAGGCTCTGACTGGAGGTACCCTACTGACTTTCACCCAAGCTTAGGACCTGCCACTGCTTGGGGCAAAGGGGAGATGGGCAATGCTGCTCGTGGGGCCCCGCCTGGCGAGACCGAAGGAGAAAATATCCCCACACTTTTATCTGTCAGTGGGACAGACTCCACGAGTGAGCGGGAACCCGAGTTGCTGGGGCCCTCACAGAGTCCTGCCCCACACCACACCCCACGGCCAAGGCGGGAGCTTCCGCCAGCCTGTTGCTTCACCTACAATGCCCCAGGGGTGCCAGGGGAGGTCCCCATCACTGCCTCGTGGGTTCAGTAGTCCCCCAGGCTGAGGCCTGCGCTTCACTGGGGACGGTGAAGGGTTCCGCAGGGGAGGATGTGATGAGCTAGCTGGCAGTGACCTAGCCCAGGGGTTTTGAAAGGGCAAAAGATGATTGGAGGACTTGGGATTTCCTTTCCCCACCAATCAGGCTCCAGAGACTCACCCTCCGTGTCCCCTGATTGGCCCTTTGGGTCACCTGGAGGAGGTAAAAGGGGCAGCACGGCTGACTCAGGGAGGGACCATGAGGAAGGAGCTTCAAAGAGATGAGCCAGTGGGGCAGGAGCAGTTGCCCCAGAAGAGCCTGAAGGAGCAGGACCTGCAGGCAGCAGTTGGACCCTCAGCAGCACGGCGTGTGGCCGGCAGGAGAGGCTTCCTGCTGGGCTCCAGGATCCCCTACGAGAGGTTGTGGCCAGCACGAGATGTTCCCTAGATCAGTGACCTGAGAGGTTCCCAGCTTGGCTTCCAGCTCCTCCAATCAGAGGCCAGGCAGCTCGATGTGAGGCCAGGGCACCAGGAAGGTCAAGACCCCTCGCAGCTTGAAGTGGTGCCAGCACTGGTGGCTGCATGGCAGTGTTCCTGCCTACCACATGGGCCATCCAAGGTCAAGTCCTAGCTTTGGTGACTTGGGGTGAATAAGCTAACAAGGAAGAATTCCTCCTGCATTGTAAAGGGGCTGTTGTGTTTTCTCCCCTAGGCCCTATATTTCTTTGACATTTTGTATTTTGTGCCTTTTACATTTCCTCAACCAGCATTGTTTGCTCTGCTGTTTGTGTTTTTGTGTTTTGTTAACCCTGTCTTTTGTCAATGATTGTAAGAGTGTAACCTTTGTTGAATCCTGCCCCTTGGGGCATTGTAGTGTCCACTATACTTCCTGATTCATGCCTGTTATGTTCCCAGTATTGTCCCCTCATTAAAACATATATGTTTAAGTCCCCAGTGGTGGTTTGGCTCTGCTCCATAGGTGGAGGAGAGTCCCTACACCTCCCACAGCGCTTGTGCACCTGCTTTGAGCCCTTCAATTGGAGAGGGGGTACCTCTTGGAGTACCGCTCGTGGTAC
>NW_005843923.1:5574-9224 GCF_000455745.1 Alligator sinensis | reverse complement strand
CCTGGCAGTGGCCCCTGCGCCAGGTTGTTCCCCCGTGGAGCTGCAGGTGCTAGTGGGCTGATGGGGCCCTTGCAGCTACTGCTGCCGGCTCCGGCCCAACCACGCAGCCTGGGCATCCAGAGCCGGGGTGCTGCCCCACTGGGTGCCCCGACACCTGTCCCTTTTGTGGGCAGAGGGAGACCCTGGCACAAGCCTGCCTGGAGTGCGCCGGGTGGCAGCCCCTGCACCGCTTCCTCCAGAGCCTTTTTCTGAGCTCCTGGCTGCACCCCTCCCTGTACCTGTCTTCTTGCACCACCCATCTGCGGCCCCACCAGGGTCTGGGACTCCTGGTTGACCTCCTCCTGGCCCTGGCCCTGGCCCTGGCCCTGGCCAAGCCAGCGTGTACATGATCGGGAAGGAGGCTCTGGCCAGGAGGGCCCTGGGGACTGCAGGATCACCTCCCTTTCCCTGGTGCACTCCCATCTCCGGGCAGAGCACCACGGGCAGTGTCCGCCTGCACCTCGGACACGTTTGATGGCCAGTGGATGCTGTCCGGTGTGTTCTGCTCGGTGTCCCTGCTCGATGCGCTCATTTTGAACATTTGACCTGTGCTCCCATCCCTGTTTGTCCTCCGTTGTCCCAAGAATCGAGTTGTCCCCTTCGTCCATAGCCTTCCCACCTAAAGAAGATTAGCACCTACTGCAGTGGGCTGAGCCCACACTTCCAAAGTGGACAAAAAGTGCACCGACCCAGACACACGCCTGTGCAAGGGCCCAGTGTCTCTGGGCACCTCCACAAGAAGCTCTCGCCCCAAACATGCCAAAGTGGCTGGTGCCTGATTTCCCTCCCCCTTCTCCTGCTGCAGGTAGGGGCCCGGGGAAGCAGCAGTCTGGACCTGGGCTGTACCCGGGGCTGAGGACCCCTCACTATAGGAAACCTCTGCCCAACTCATGATGGTGGCGGGGGAACCGGCTCCCCGGTAACGTCTCAGCAGAGAGCTGCCTGGCACAGCTCCCCTCAGCCCTGAAGTGTGAGCTGGGTGCTTCTCCAGCCCCGAAGGCATGAACACGCCTGGCACCAGAAAGCAGGGGCAGCACCTCTGCCCCGCTCCACCGCACCTTTCAGGTCCAGGCACTGGAACTTGCAATTGAAGTAGCAGCATGTCTTGCCCAGGGCACACTGCCTCTGCTGGCCACACTCGGGAGGAAACGATCTGACACAGATTTGGGTGGATGGCGGGCACTTCCTCACTGCAGAGAAAGAACTCGGTCATTCACCCTCCTCTCCTGCCCACAGACCACCTGCGGGCTGGCCCAGAGGGCGAGGATCCCCAGCAGCACGAAGATGCCCTTGCTCTCCATTGGCTCTTGGTAGCAGGGGCCGTGCAGCCCGCGTCGCGCTGGCATGGGGTTATGAGCCTCACTGCCCTGGGTCCGGCTCCTGATGGATGCATCCTGGAGGATGCCCTGCCATAAGCCCCATGCCCTATGTTTGGGAACCTCCAGCCTCTCCCCTGCCACAGCCCCCCAAGCCAGGTGCATGGGGCTGGGTGGCATCCCCTCCCCTTGGTCCCCAACAGGCAGCCACACAGTCCTCCTCAGTCTTGAAGTTGTTGATGGTGCCCTGGCAGCCACTGGACATGAAGAGCGGGTGTCCGCCCTTAGCTGGGGCTGGCGGGTGCTCGGGCCTGTGGCTGTCGGGCTTCCAACCAGCTCCGGCGTCAGGTCTCAAAACACAGGGGCTGCACTGGTGCTGCGGGGCCCTGAAGCACCCACCAACCACCCCTGACTCCTATTCACCTGCCCCTGTACCCTGGGAACCACCCTGGGAACCAGCGCTCCAGCCCAAATCTTCTTCCCTCTTTACTTCCACGGCCAGGAAAGCAGCCCACAGCAGGGTACTGAGCCCACGGCTGAGAGCAAGGAAGGGGAGCAAAGACCTAGTCTTTTCCTGCCCTGGTGCTTGCTGCCCACAGGTCTAGACATTGGGCTGGGCTGAGCCCCCGGGCTGCAGTCGGGGGGAGCACTCACCTAGGACAAGCGGCCCATCACACAACCAGCTTGACCATCGGTCCTGTCCCGCACCTGCTCATGGGGCAGACAGCTCCCGTTCCTGGGCACCCCCATAGCCCAAGTGCTTGCCTCTGCTCTTGCCAGCATCATAGCTGTCCTGGTGACTGCACCGCAAACAGGGACCGGGGTCCTGGGGGAGCCTGCGGACCTCTGACCCAGAACAGAGATGGGCACAGAGGAGAGGGCAGAAGCCCTGCCTGGGATTGCAGCCCCTTGCCCTCTATCCAAGCTGGGCCTGGGTCTCTGCGGTGGGGCTCGGGGAGCAGATGGGTCAGGAAAGGGGTCACAAATCCCTTTCCCCTCCTCCACCTGGCTCAACTTTGGCCATGGGCCACACGACTAACCCAGCATCACGCTTCCCTGTGCCTCAGGCCATTGCCCTGGTGCCATGATGCCTCTTGTAGCATCCAGCCCCTTGCCACCCACCTGGCACCTCTTCCTGCAGGACTTGAGGCTCAAAAAATTGTTTTGTTTTCTGAGGCAGCCTCCATAAATGAACATATGGCAGCTCCTGGTGACCCAGTTGTAGTAGAAGCGAATGAGGTACTGTGGGCACAAGCCTTGGTCTGGGGGGAGCCTGCAGATGTCTGACCCAGAGCAAAGACCGGCAGTGTGAAGGGGAATAGCCCTGCCCAGGATCGCAGCCCCTTGCCCTCCCCTCCAGCACAGCTGGGTCCCCCTGGGGCTGTGGCAGTAGCATGGGATGTTCGTGTCCCTGGGGAGCTGGCAGAGGTCCCCTGGGCAGAGGGATGCGGCTCACATGGAGCTGCGCCTGCTCCTGGTCCAGGGGGACAAGATGCCAGGGGGCAATGCCCTTGCAGCATGGCAGCACCCACCCACTTGCCCGGTGCTCACACCACCCCCGCAATAGGAGGCAGGAGAGAGGGGCTGGGGCAGGTTTGGGGCTGAGAGCTGGGGGCTGGAGGGGAGCACTCACCTGGAACGAGCTGCCCAGACGCAGGCTGCAGCCCGGCCCAGAGGGCGATGAGTCCCATAGGCACCAAGAGGCTGCCCCACTTCATGGTGCTGCTGTCCTGCTGTGCCCAGCACCGGGCTGGCCGGGCTATATACTGTCAGCTAGCCTGGAAGCGGGGGGACCTTGCACAATGCCCCTGCTCCGCTCCCTGCCCCTCCCAGGGCACCGGGAAGGTTGGGAAAGAGCCCTGGGCCTCTGTGCAACGGGGCTGGGCCCAGCTAACAGCCAGCACGTGGGGCTCGCGGGCTCCCTGCTCTGCCCCTTCCAGCAGGGCCGGTCCCAGGCAGCACCTAGATCACTTCCCCCAGGCTGCGCCCAAGCCGGGGGCACTTGGGTTTGTGCTGATGGACTAAAGGAGCCCGGGGTCGGGAAAACACCAGCTCTCTGCTTCCCTTCCCTGCACGCAGCCTGGCTGCTGGAGACCGTGGGCTCAGCACCCCACCAGGGCCTGACCAGCTGCCCAGGGGCTGCTGGGCTATTACTACCTGGGGTTGCTGCGATCAGGCTCCATGTGCTGCACATGAATACAACCCAGAGCTTTCTGCCCCGGAGTTTTTAGCTCCTGGGTACGTGTTTAAACGGCACAGCCAGGAGCAAAAGACACTGGAGCAATAATCCCGGGA
>NW_005843923.1:4390-4752 GCF_000455745.1 Alligator sinensis | reverse complement strand
CATTTGCCCGCCCCCATGTAGCCTCGGGAAGCTGTGGGTCCCGGCACGTGCCCAGCACTGGGGCCTGGGGACCTCTGCCACCCATCAGCCCCCAACCCCATGACTCGGGCAGGGCCAGCGATGCCCCTTCTCTGTGCCCAGGGCTGGAGATGCAGGGACACGAGAGCCAGGGGAGGTTGCAGGAAGCCGCAAAGCGGGGTCTTTATTGCTGCAGGAAGGAGCTGCGATCGTGTGGGGAGGGCGGTGCGGGAAGCAGGTTGCTGGTGCTGGGGTCACGTGCCCCATCGGTGTGTGGAGCCAGGACGGGTCCGTGGGAGGGTCCAGGACCCGCAGGCCCCGCTGTCCATGGGGTCACTCTGGGG
>NW_005843923.1:1110-2846 GCF_000455745.1 Alligator sinensis | reverse complement strand
CCCCCCAGCCCCAGAGTCGGGGGGGCCTTGCACAATGTCCCAGCTCGGCCCCTGCCCCTCCCAGGGGCACTGCAAATTTGGGAAACAGCCCTGGGCCTCTGCACAATGGGACAGGGCCCAGCTAACGGCCAGCACGTGGGGCTCATGGGCTCCCTGCTCTGCCCCTTCCAGCAGGGCCAGTCCCAGGCAGCACCTAGATCACTTCCCCCAGGCTGCGCCCACCCCACGGGCACTTGGGTTTGTGCTGATGGACTAAAGGAGCCCGGGGTAGGGAAAACACCATCACTGGATGCAGAGCTCAGAGTGACCAAATCCATCCCTCCTGCTGTCTGTGCCCAATGCAGAAATCCCTGGGGGGGGAGGGCTCCTGCCAGTGGTGGGATGGGGGCAGCTCTGGGCATTGGCATCAGTCTTGTGCTGGGCATGGGCATCTCAGAGCTGGGGGGAGATGAGCGAGCCCTCAAGAGACCTGACATAGAGGATCCTGTCCCGCTAGCCCGGTGGAGGGCCTTGCACAACGCCCCAGCGCAGCTCCTGCCCTTCTAAGGGGAGCAGGGAAGCTTCAGCTCCCCAGGCGGAGGTGGCAGGGCACGTGCCCTCAGCAAGGAGGACATTGCTGCATCCTAAGGACAGGCTGCAGAGCACCGTCCTGCTGATGCACGTGTCCGCTGGCCTGCTCCTGCCCCCCTGCTGTGACCCTTGGGGGTTGAGCCCTGATCGGCTGCATCCTGGTTGTGCCCCTGTGAGCAGGCCCTCATGTCTGTGCCGCGGAGGGATCCCTGGCGACACAGCCGGCTGGCAAGCGAGGCGTGCCCAGCAGCCGCTGCGGGCAGCGGGGAGGGCAAGGCTGTCCTCCAGCCCCGTCCTCACTGTGCTCTGGGCTGCAGGTGTCTGCTGGCTCCCTCAGGACCCCAGCCCTGCCTTGCCTGCTACCCCTGGGATACTGCAACGACGCCACCCGCACGTGCGACCTGTTCTTCTGCGGGGACAATGGGGACTGGTCTCCCAGTGAGGATGGGTCTTGGGATCAGTGGGCAGCAAGGTGAGCGCAGTGCGGAGGGCACCTGAGATGCCTGAGCTGTAGTCCCGTCCAGCCTCGCATACCCACCCTGTGCTGGGGGCTGTGGGCTGCGGGCTGGCATGCCCACCTGGCCGGGGCACTTCTCTGCTGGCTTCACTTCCCCCTGGGCCAGGAGCTCCCCAGCCCATCCCGAGGCCGTTGGTGGTTCCCTGATGGGGTAACTGTCCCCTTTCCTGTGGGCTGCGGGGCGCGGGGACCTGACACAAGAGGTAATGGGGAAAGCGCCCGGTGTTGCAGGCAGCTTCCTGCTCCTAGCCCTCTGCGCCCGGGGCGTCCATCCCCGCAGGCTCGGGGCTCCCTCCACATTGCCCCGCATGCGCTGGGGGCTCTGCCTTGCCATGGGCCTGGCTGAATTCAGCCATCAGCAGCTGGCAGAGCCCTTCCTGCCCCCGGGGCATGCGGGAAAGGTACCCGGAGCAGCTGCCTGACACCACCCAGGGCTGGGGGTGTCTGAGGCAGGAGCTGGGTATTGGGCAGCAGGAGAAGGGGAGCCTCACCCCTGGCCGCAGTGCTGGGGTCCCCTCCATCCAGTCCCTTTGCCATCATCACCTATCCCCCAGCGCATTCACAGCTGCGACCGGCCCCCCAGGGCTGCTGCAATTAATGCTCCTGAATGAACTCCCGGGATTATTGCTCCAGTGTCTTTTGCTCCTGG
>NW_005843923.1:0-573 GCF_000455745.1 Alligator sinensis | reverse complement strand
GGTAGTAATAGCCCAGCAGCCCCTGGGCAGCTGGTCAGGCCCTGGCGGGGTGCTGAGCCCATGGTCTCCAGCAGCCAGGATGCGTGCAGGGGAGAGAAGCAGAGAGCTGGTGTTTTCCCTGCCCCGGGCTCCTTTAGTCTGATCTGCCCGTCTCTGCTCTGGGCTGCAGGTGTCTGCAGGCTCCCCACCTGGAGAGAGGCAACTGCTTGGCCTACATCCGCCAGTACTAGTATGACGCCGCCACAGACAGTTGCAAGAAATTCAACTATGGGGGCAGTGGGGGCAATGGGAACCAGTTCCCCACCCAAACAGCCTGTCTCCGGGCCTGTGGGCGCAGGTGGGCAGGCAACCTGAGCTGGCTGGATGGGGACGACCTCCTCTTCTCAGGGGACCTCTGCCGGTTCCCCCCAGACACAGGCACCTGCAGGATGTACGCCTCGCACTACTACTGCAACTGGGTCGCCAGGAGCTGCCTACAGTTCACTTATGGCGGCTGCCAGGGCAATGCTAACAACTTTAAGACCTGCCTGGAGTGCAAGAAGAGGTGCAAGGTGGGCGGCAAGGGGCTGAGCC
>NW_005843922.1:23498-29613 GCF_000455745.1 Alligator sinensis | reverse complement strand
GGAAGGGCTGCCCACGGAGCCATCCTCACCATAATCACAGAGGACTCATCTGTCCCAGGTGACCAGCAAGGCATGCTCTGCACATCCCTTGGCGGGCCTGCCACCCACCGCGGGGGGAGTGAGGACTTCACAAACTACTGGCTAATGTGGCACACGACCCTCTCCCTCACCTGGAGCTGGCAGTTTCCCTGCTCCAGTTTCTGTTTTGTGGCCCTGCCCGCCCACTTCACCTCACACATGGCAGCGTCCCCGCCTTCCCCATCCCCTTTCCATGCAGGATGGAGGTGATCCAGGACCCAGACACAGCCCGCCATACAGCAGGCCAGTCCAGTGGGTGAGGCATCATGCCGAGGCTGCTGTTCAGGCCTCAGCCAAGACACTGCATCCGTGCATGCCCTCAGGTCTGTCCTACCAGCTCCCTCACACTTTAGCTGACTGCCAGGACAGCCATTCACTAGTCTGTCAGTGAGCAGCCACACAGGCTGAGGCGGCGCGCCCATGCCAGCCAAAAGACACAAAGCCCTCGGGGGGCCTTGGGGACTGCAGGTGGCTGGCGCTCAGCACCCTGCCCCATGTCATGCCAGGCCAGATCGCTAGGGCTCTGCTCGGTTCGTCTGTGCCACACATCCTTGACGCGCAAGCGGGACAAGCGCTGCGGCACAGCGAGGCAGCGTCATGATGATAGACAACTGCCAGAGGCAAGGGACGGGGAGAACTGCTCACACGAACCTGGACTGCCACACGCTCTGAGACTGGGCTGCTGCACTCACTGTGCCCAGCGGGCCTCTGCCAGGAAACGCAGCTTTCCTGTATCCCATGCCCGCATATGGCCCATCCCAACTCTGCTTTGCTGAGGACCTTGGCAACGGGACAGTGCCACGTGGCATTTGCCATCTATCGTGCTGCCACACCTCTGTAATGGTCACTGTCATGAAGGCCAAGGGCCAGGGAGACTGCGCCCCAGGCACACACAACAGGGGAGACAGGAGCACCCAGGACATTGCTTCCTAATGACTAAGCCGGCCACACCTCCGTCCCACTCGTGGCATGACAGCACGGGAAAGAGGCTGCACAATGTCTCTGCGAAAGCTGTGCAATCCTGTCAAGGTGCGTTTGCATGGCGCCTTCTGCTGAATCTCAAGCAGGCGCCCACCTGGCAGCCTGCTGCCAGCACCATGGCAGGGCTCCAGGCCCCGAGGTCGGGACCTGTGACAGCAGCTGGTTGGATCGACCCCCGGGCACTTGCTGGAGTCACGCGCCAGCTCCAACACCAATGCAGCTGGAGCCAGAGCACACCTGGACAGAGATTCACATCCTCCTGTCAGTGCCATGACTGATCCCATCCTGTCGTGGCCTGCCCTGTCCCACGGACCGCACTGCCTCCACACCACCTGGTGCACACCTTCCCCATGGCCCCACCTGCACCCCTCAACTCGCCGCCCCTCTGACTTAGCTGGCAGTGACGGGTGATGGCTTGGGCACACGGCATGCCTTCCCCCACCTCCCAACACATTGGAGAGGGCACGCCTGGGAACCGGGGGTGTGCACTTCCCCCAGAAATGCTGGGGAAAAGGCCCTGCACAGCTCTCTATCTGCCTGCCTTCCTCAGCAGGGGAGAACAGCTGGCTGCAGGGGCAGGAGATGGGGGCCTCACTGTAGGCCTGGCTCTGGGGACGGGGAGCCAGAAGCACTATCCCAGGGACTTGGGATGGCAGGGGCTGCTCCTGCCCAGGCACTGGCCCTGAGCCCCGCCAACCCGAGGGCGCTCGCTGGCCACAGGCCAAGCTGGAGTTCTCTGGACTCCCTGCCCTGGCCTGCCCCCTGCAGCAAATGCCCATGTTGCCCCTTGCCTGCCCCAGGTGCCAGAAGAGAATGCCATCCCACGCGCCAGCTCCAGGCCTACGATAGAGCCCCAACCACCAAACGGACCATGTGGTATGCTCACGCCACCCGAGCAAGTCTGAGAGCGCTCCGCAGATGTTTGAAAGAGAGGAGCCCAGCTCTGTGCTCCCTGCTGTGGTTGTGTGGGCCTCAGCATCACCTCTCCAGTCTGGCCAGGGACCGGCCCCTTGGGGCAGCTCATGGGCTGCCACAGCTTCACGCAGCAGACCAGGGGGAGGGGGGAGGGGTTGTGTAGACACCGCCCCATCCAGGGTGGTGCATGACTGCCATGCCATTGCAAAGACCCATGCTCAGTTGGGCTACAGCCTGGCTTCAGGGTGCCAGTGCCCTGCCCCTGTCCCCAAGGCCGTGGGTTACACAACAGTCTCTGCAGGCAACGCCCACTCAAAGCCGGCGGCGACTGCAAACTGCATTGCCCTGGACAATGAGCAGAGTGACGAGACTCTCAGCCTCATGTTTGCATGGGCCACGGGGCAGGAAGTCATTTGGGACAGCCGGGGCTGCGCCTGCCCCAGGTGCCAGAAGAGAATGCCATCCCACGCGCCAGCTCCAGGCCTACGATAGAGCCCCAACCACCAAACGGACCATGTGGTATGCTCACGCCACCCGAGCAAGTCTGAGAGCGCTCCGCAGATGTTTGAAAGAGAGGAGCCCAGCTCTGTGCTCCCTGCTGTGGTTGTGTGGGCCTCAGCATCACCTCTCCAGTCTGGCCAGGGACCGGCCCCTTGGGGCAGCTCATGGGCTGCCACAGCTTCACGCAGCAGACCAGGGGGAGGGGGGAGGGGTTGTGTAGACACCGCCCCATCCAGGGTGGTGCATGACTGCCATGCCATTGCAAAGACCCATGCTCAGTTGGGCTACAGCCTGGCTTCAGGGTGCCAGTGCCCTGCCCCTGTCCCCAAGGCCGTGGGTTACACAACAGTCTCTGCAGGCAACGCCCACTCAAAGCCGGCGGCGACTGCAAACTGCATTGCCCTGGACAACGAGCAGAGTGACAAGACTCTCAGCCTCATGTTTGCATGGGCCATGGGGCAGGAAGTAATTTGGGACAGCTGGGGCTGTTCCAAGCCCCAGCCGACGCTGGGATTGGCAAGGCGCTCCTCCCCATGCTCTATTCTTATCCCAGCCCTGGGAGCGCAAGCGCGTGGCTCTTTCTTTTAGGGTGGGAGCCAGCACCTGACCCGCCTCAAATTGACCCGCCTGTCCTCCACAGGCTCCCAAGGAGGCCCGGTGCCATGTCAGGCCTCACCCCACCTGGCTCTCAGGGACAGCTACATAAAGGGCAGCGTCTTCAGAGCCACGGCCTCGCTCCTCGCTCGCTCTGGTCAGAAACGAGCTGCTCCCACATCGTGTGGGCACCCCACCACTGGTGAACGCTCAACACTGGTTTGGGCACTGCCACATCATGAAACCTGCCTCGCAGACATGGATTTCCACCAACAACGCACCCGTCATCGCCCCTCCAGCAGCCTATCACTTGACTATCACCATCATTTCCTTTCAGGACACTGAGATCACTATCCACAAGGGAAAAGTTCAAACCACCGTAAGTAAAAAACCCATGGACCAACTACACAGAACCAGCGACCACGCCAGGCCCACCAAGAAAGCTGTCATTTACAGCCAGACTTCCCGCTGCCACCCAACATGCATCGAGGAAAGGACCCGTGGTCACTGCCTCACCAATCTCCAATGGGCCTTCAGCCACCCAGGACGCTCCGCCAGAGAGATAGATCGCCCAGAAGCCACGTGAACATTTGCTGCAGTATAAACAACACCCCTGTCACACGCATACCATTAGTGATGATGTATTACCCTTCCCAGGAACCTATACAGAACATCCTTCAACACTTGCCCACCATACTAGAAGACAACCTGAGTCTTAAAGACCTCTTCCCAGAACCACCCAGCCTAGCATGTGAACAAGCACCACACCTCACCAACCTCATCACCAGAAACTCCCTAAGACCCAAACCATACCAAGGCCCTGCATAGACGAAACAAGGGTCACATGTGCATGACACTTTACAGCAGGTTGCATGTTTATTCATCACTTCCATGGGGTTGGCGCTTGCACGCGTGGGTGGCGTACTGCGCGGTCATTCCAGCCGTTGTAGCAAATTCAGCAGTGTTACGTGCCTTAAATAACTCGGGGCGCAGCAAACTACATCACTTTTACGGTCAAGCCGGCTGCTGTACCTCACTTGCTCTTCCTTCCCCTTGACCTCCCCGTGGGCTCTGCAGCAACGCTTCTTTTGCCTCAGCCAAAGATCTCGGTAAGGCCCAATACCGCAGTGGGGTCTGCTCATCAAGGGCAATACAACGTGCACACAAGGGTATCACCTGAGAGTACTGATTGGACCCCGCCTCCTCAGACATACTCTGTTAGCACGTGTGCATGCGTCTCTAACTGTGTTTGTTGGCCTGCTGAAGTAAGGGAGGAACTGAGGTCCAGGCCCAAGGGGGGATCAGCCCGTCAACACCAAATACTCCGGCCTGGCTCTGGCGTGTCCCATTCATCTGTGTGTGTTTGACCGATTTGGTGGGTGGAGGAACCCAGCCCACTCAACCTGAGTCCTGCAAGATAGCTCCACTTGGGGTAAGGACTTGCACCCTACAGAAACACAAGCAAGACAAGCAGCACACAGCTAGAATTACAGAGACCCCCCAGAAATGTGCCCCTAATAAACAAGCGCTCCTCAAAGCAACAGGCAAATCTGGTCACACGCGCCAAGCTCCCTTCGGGTCCGATCCTTGCCTGAGGCAGGTGAGCCTTGTCCACACCGACCCATACCAAACCGTTGCCTGGCCTCTTAGCAAAATGACCGTCAGCCCTGACGCCGTGCCAGATAGCGCACCCCAGTCTGCCCCCAGGAAACTGGGGGAACCACAGCAGCTGACTTCTTCCCGCTGTAAAAGGCTTTGTTAATAGATGCTCGAGAGACCCCAGGCAGAGGCCATGCCCCTGCTGCAGAGCAAGGCAACACCTCCTGCCTAAAGGCCATACCAATCTGATCAGGGGTACAATTCCTGCCTGCCCCCAGTGCAATGTCAGTCTGAGCCTGAGCGGAGGGGCCAGACCCTCTAGTCGGGACCCTGAGGTTTTGGTTCCAGCCGAAGCATTGGCACGGCCCCGTCTCAATCCCCAGCCTGGGCTGAAGCTGGCACCCAGTGCCTCAGGGAGAGATGGAAAAGAAACGCACGCCCGAGATGCTGCAACACCCGATAGCGCCTGCTCCCGGCTGACCATACAGGGTGAGGGAAGAGGCTTCCCCAGGGGTGTTGACACGGTGTAGGACCTTGCAGCCAAATGCTTGGCCAGCATCTTCCCAGACCCATCTTTGGGTTTCTCCTTGCCACTGTTCTATGGCCCATCTCTCAATTGGGTTGCCGGGGTCACTGCGGCGGGCCCACCACCCTCCCCGCGCCCTGCCTGTTAAGACACCTTGCTGGAATTTCGTTGACATTTTAGGGTTTTCACTTGAGCTGATCGCCGTGCACTGCAAGATTTGGATTGAAGTCATGCCATGTTAGGGCATCTGGGTGTCATACGAACCAGGCAGCATTCTCCTCCTGTTTCAACATTAACCGAGGCACACGTTCCGTTTCATCTTAAAACTCAGGGCTTGCAACAAGCACCCTGGCAATAAAGGCTTTGACCCTTCCTTACTTCCCATCTCTCCATTTCTATTTTTGTTCTGATGTTTCCCCACCTCTCTCCACTGTTTTGGCCCAGTCTTCTAAAACTGCCAGCATCGAATATAGTTTCATAGTAGGTAGGGGTGGAAGGGACCTGAGCAGATCATCAAGTCCAACCCTGTGCCATGGCAGGAAAGAGTATTCATCCAGCCTCCTCTTAAAGACCCCCAGGGTAGAAGCCAGCACCACTTCTCTTGCAAGTTGATTCCAGGTCCTAGCCACCCTGACGCGGAAGTAGCACCGCCTGATGTCTAGTCTGCAGCTACCATCTGCCAGCTTGTGGCCGTTATTTCTAGTCACTCCTGCTAGTGCTCGGGGGAACAGGGACTCCACCTGCTGGTCCCTCCCTGACTAGTTTGTAACAGGCCACTAGATCCCCACTCAGCCTTCTCTTGTGGAGGCTGAATGGGTTCAGGTCCCGTAGCCTCTCATAGATTCATAGATTCATAGATGTTAGGGTCAGAAGGGACCTCAACAGATCATTGAGTCCGACCCCCTGCATAGGCAGGAAAGA
>NW_005843922.1:17304-22883 GCF_000455745.1 Alligator sinensis | reverse complement strand
CGGGGGGGGGAAAGCAGAGAAATGCCCCAGGACTCACTGCTTCTGGTGCAGCCTCAAGGATTCAGGGGTTTGTGCACAGCCCCCTGTGGGGCAGTGGGGATTGCTTCCCCCCACCCAGCTGGCAGGAGTGATGTGTCCTGGGGTTACTTCAGCCCCTCCATGCAGTGTGGGGCAGTGTGAGGTAGCAGGGATTCCCCCCTACCCAGCAGCACCTGCTGAGCCATGGTTTCTCTCCCCCCCACCCCCAAACAAGTGCTGGAGGAGCTGGCGGGGCAGTCACTTCTGGGCTGGGGGAAGGGGATGGGCCTGGCCTGACTGATTTTGGAGATTTGGCCAAATTGAATCAGGACAGTGATTCGAATTGCCAAATCAAATCGCTGTCCCCTGAATCAGCCGAATCCCAAGTGAATACTAGCCACTTTGCACAGGCCTATTATTTCTTCTGGAGAAGGAAGACTGAGAGGGGATTTAATAGCAGTCTTCAGCTACCCGAAGGGAGGTTCTGAAGAGGATGGAGCTGGACTGTTCTCAGTGATGGCAGGTGACAGAACAAAGAGCAATGGTCTCAAGTTGCAGCAAGGGAAGTTTAAGCTGAATATTGGGAGAGTTTCTCATAAGAATGGTAGTAAAGCACTGGAACAGGTTATCCAGAGAGGCTGTAGGTAGAATCCCCTTCCTTGGAGGTTTTTAAGACCCAGCTAGACAAAGCCTTCGATGGCATGATCTATTTGGGGATGGTCCTGCTTTGAGCAGGAGATTGGACTAGATGACCTCCTGACCATCCCTCACTTTCTATGACTGGGAACAATTCTCAGTTTTCCACAATACTTGTCATGGAGGACCAGTTGATACTGGTAGTTATTGGCACCAGGGGTACTCATGGGAGAGTTTTCCTGTTGGGAGGAAGGTGTGGTCATCTGCCCCCACATTATCTTGACAGGGGTGACGGAGAAGCCTCTTTCATGAACTTGAAATTTTTTCTGCTTCTTCATTGCATGAAAAGACCAAAAGAAATGGTAATCTTGTGAGCAGTAGTACCTGGTGGGATGTGCGGGGGTATCTGATATTCTTTGGTTGTATAGTGTCCAGCACCATAGCCTTGCTCGCAGGTGGCTATTAGCTGCTAAGTCTATAAGCATAACTAGTCATTATACGGTGATTTCCTTTGTGATGGGCAAGTTTGTTTTTACCCTAAAATAAAATAGTTTTCTGTAGCATACTGTTAGGTTAACAATAATTTAGATTATTGAAAAGGATTAGCTTTGTAGCTAAACACAAGGTATGACCTGTGGCCTAACAATGCTGCTAACCACAAGGCAGAATAATAGCTAAGCCAGCCCAGCCACCCTGACGTGGAAGTAGCATCTCCTGACATTTAGTCTGCATCTACCATCTGCCAGCTTGTGGCCATTATTTCTAGTCACTCCTGGTAGTGCTCGGGGGAACAGGGACTCCCCCAATACCTGCTGGTCCCCCACTGACTAGTTTGTAACAGGCCACTAGATCCCCCTCAGCCTTCACCTGTGGAGGCTGAATGGGTTCAGGTCCCGTAGCCTCTCCGTCTAGGACCTGCCCTGCTGCCTCCGATCATGTGGGTGGCCCTCCTCTGGACCCTCTCAATGCTGTCCACATCCCTCCTGAAGTGCAATGCCCAGAACTGGACGCAGTACACCAACTGCGGCCTGACCAGTGCCGCATAGAGGGGGAGGATCCCCTCCTTGGACCTGCTTGAGATGCATCTGTGGATGCGCGACAGGGTGCAACTGGCCTTCCTGACCATGTCCCCACACTGTCAGCACATGCTCATGTGTCGGCCCATGCTCATGTTGGCCTCAATAATGACACTAAGATCCTTTTCTGCCTCTGCACTGACAAGAAGGGAGTTCCCCAGCCTATAGGTATGCTGCTGGTTCTTCCTCCCCAGGTGCACCACCTTGCATTTGTCAGGGTTGAAACCCATGCTGTTCTCATCTGCCCACCCCTGTAACCTGTCTAGGTCCAATTGCAGCCTATTCCTCCCTTCTAGCGTGCCCACTCCCCCCCACAACTTAGAGTCGTCTGCAAATATGAACAGGGTGCTTTTAACCCCTTTGTTCAATTCGCGGATGAAGATGTTGAATGGTGCGGGCCTGAGGACTGAGCCCTGGGGGACCCCACTGCTCACATCCCTCCAGGTCGAATAAGACCCATCCACCACCACTCTCTGTGTGTGGCCCTCCAGCCAGTTAGCAACCCATTTGACTGTGTAGGTGTTGACGCCACAGTCCCCTAGTTTATTAATGAGAATGGGGTGAGAGACATTGTCAAAGGCCTTCCTGAAGTCCACAAAGACTATGTCCACTGCGACACCTGCATCCAAGGATTTTGTGACCAGTTCATAGAAGGCCACCAAGTTGATTTGACAAGACCTGCCTCGAATGAACCCGTGTTGGCTGCCCCTATGCCTAATCTCCCCTGCCGGCCCCTTGTGAACACGTGCCAGGGTAATTCTCTCAAACAGCTTACCCAAGACTGAGGTAAGATTAACATGTGGCTGGCCTCAAGCCAAATGCTACCACTTCCTCTGAAGGAGCAGGCAACATCCAGGAACATGGTTCTGTGCCCCAGGTTGACAGCTTTAAGAAGGAGCACATCCCCCAAGGGACGGGGCAGGATTAACCCAAGGTCCTTGGGTGACAGAGTTTGCCTTAGGCCGTTTACTTGAGCAAACACCTTTGTACACACGCGTTCCAGCGGCCAGCGCTCTATGGACTCGACAGCAGAGAAGGATCCAGACTAGACCCTGGTCAGGAATCTAGTTTCTTTCTCAGTGGTGATGCATACACGTGAACAGTCACCGTGCGCTTGCCACTACATAAGATGCCTTTTGGTTCATCACAGATAACTTTTCTCTCTCTGCCATCAGGATGACCGTGCTTTAGCCTACAGCTGCTTGGTGCCGAATCTCCAATGGCAGGCCCAACTCACAAGGGGCACCTACGTGAGGTGCTGACTGTGGAGCGAAGTGCCACCATCTCCATGAACAAAGCTACCAGGCCAGAGTGAACTAACTGGCTCAACCCCAGCTTAGTACTGCACAACACAAGTACTATCTCACGGCAGAGTTATGCACTCGGTGGCAACGCGCGTACGGAACGTGGCCAGGGCTGACTGGGGCACGAAAGCACTACAGTGCAAGGGCTGTCCACTGGCCAGCCCCGCACTGGAGCACCCCCAGGCTCCAGTCTGTCCCACTGCAGCATGCCGAGCTGGGGAAGAGCAGCTCAAGGCTGACCCCTGGGACCCCCTGGGGCCCTCACAAGCCAGGGCTGCACCACCCCGGCTCAACATGCCATGGTCCCAGGAGCACGTGTCAACGCTGCACTCGGAAACATTATGTTCCAATGCAAACTGCTCCGGAATGTATTGTGCCGCACTACTTTCACTTGCAGCTGCACCCGTGGCGTACGCTGCTCGAGATACTCGGCTCACTTCACGAGGAGCGAATCACCTACCTGGAGCACCCTTTTAATCTTTCACCAGAACTTAGGGCACACTTCTGAGAAACCTTACATGCACAAGTACAACCCAGAGAAAGATCTGCATGATACAGAATGTGTAGGCCTAGGCACCTCGGCAGGGACTATCAGCATGCATCGCGTTGCTCGTAGGCAGAAAATCTGCAGGACCAGTCTCACAGACCAATCCTTCCTCGAGGCCTAGCAATGCACCTGGGACTGCACGAGAAGCAGGACAAAGACGTGTCCTCCCCCAGGAGCTCACACACATGACCCTCTCAAGCACACAAACGGACCAAAGTACAGAACCAAGATCTGGCAGAAGAGACTGAAAATGAAAGGCGTTCAAGGGAAGGGGCCGTTCCATTGTTTTACAGAGCTGTCCATTCTCTGGACCTCCTGTGAGGCATCACGGGAGAAGCGGGGCACTGAAAGAAATTTACTTGGGACGGAGCAGTTGCGCAGTGAGGAGCGATAATCTTCAAAACAGATGGCACGGGGTAGACCAATGCAGACAGCGAGATAACTGGCAGCAGAAACAGAAGGAGATAAAATGCTAGACAGAAAGAGCTGGGTGAGGCACATGTGCCATTTGTGAATGGCTACGTGGTGCTTAACACGCTAGTTGCTATCATCACCACACTCTGCACTGCCCATCATTTCCATGGGAGCCAAGGCCTGATGACCAACAACCATAAAGACAGTGGGTGCCTATTACCAGGGGTAGGTGTTCTTAGTTACTTTATCTGTGAGCTACTGACATCAGGAACCACTGCCCATCAAATAAAAGCACACACGCATTTGCCAGGAACCTGCACAGCTACCACCTAGCAAAGCGGTGGCAGGAATAGCACTCCAGGGAACACCGCGGATCACCTCTTTAAAAAGCTACCGTCGCTTTCAAAACATCAGAAAGGCAAGGGTCTTCTAATAACGCTGCGAATGAGGGTATCTTGCCTTAGGTAAATGAGACGACCCAAGATCCAATACTTCTTCCCGCAGCTGTGGACACAGACAGCTGCCAGTCAGCTCATCGCAGAAACTATATCATCTTCCACCAAGATGCTGACTCCCCAACTAGATAATGAGGCAGCTTCAGTCCTAGGAGGTAAGCGCAGCATCACAAACCTTGCAGACCTAACCATAAATACCGCTCGGCTCCTTGCGCCGCTCTCGTGGACTTTCACGCGCTCAGGCTGCAAAGCCAGAAACAGGCTCGGGCCTGCAGGCCCAACTTCTTCTTGACCCACCTTGCCAAGTCATGGGAGCTTTCCAAAGGGCAAAAGGCCCACAGTGCTTTAGGAGGCAGCAAAAGTATCTACACATGCAATTCATGCACACGCAGCCACTCCCAAGCTTGTTGACCCAGAGTTTATTTCTCTTAGGCGAGCCATTGGAATGTGTGCCTGGGACCACAGTACGATGAGCCGGGTCAGAGCAGCCGCAGCTGGCAGGGACCCCAGGGGGTCCCCCGGGTTCAACGTGCTGCAGAGCGGCTAGCTGGGGCACTGCTATATTTACAATTACTCTCTTTCCACCAACTTAATTAATTGACTCCAGTCTAATAGGGGTGCACAGGTAGACATGTGTTGACTGCACAGCTAATCAGAGCAGGTTAGCTTTGTTGCAGTATGGGCGCTTGAGGTAGAAAAAGTGTGCCCAGCCCCCACTCGCCAGTCAGCCCGGATACCTGACATGAGAGATATCAAATTTTAGCTGATTCTTAAAATGACATCCTCATCTTTTTACAAGGAGGAAGCAACTTTGACCACCCAAACCCTGAGATGCTGCTCCTGCCTTTGTTAGAGTACTTTGCAGCATCAGAGCCGCAATGCAGAGCTCAGAGACACCTCACCAGAGAAGAAACACCTTCCCAGAAGAGCGCTCCTTCCGCTGACTCCTCTGGGATCTACAAAACCTCATAAGCAGAAGGAAATAGGAATGCCTCCTACTTACCACCCAACACCTTCAAGGTCAACAGATAATTCCACCTTGTCTCCAAGCCTCATTCGCATATCAAAGGACCTTTTCCCAACAGGACATGCTACCATGCCGTCAACTCTCCTATGACATAAGAACTTT
>NW_005843922.1:14256-16818 GCF_000455745.1 Alligator sinensis | reverse complement strand
AACTGGGAAAACCAAAACTGCTGGTTTTGGTTACCATCATTCTCTTAAACTTCAAAACATGCCAGTTGTTTCACACCAGCATTTTTTGTTTTTAACCAGTTTTGCTGATTTCAAAACTTCACAAGAATTCATCAAAGTAAATATTTTTCCAGATTTTCAAGTTCAATGAGGGGGCATTTGTCACAGGCGGGGGGCGGGGGGGGAGACAATCTTGGGACCGTCTCTACTGCTTCCTGGCTGCCTAAAAACAAAGTTGTTGAGCTCTTGTGGAGCAGGGCACCGTTATCGTCAGGCTCCCTGTGGGGAACCTGAGACCCAGAAACATTCTCAGCCACAATCTGAGACAACTTCTTTCCCTGGAAATGCTTACCTGCAGACCCACCTCTGGGCTGGAGCGGCATGGGTGCTAAGCACCCTGCAACTCCCACCGATTTCAATCCTGTGCAAGTGTGTGCTCATTCAGTGTCTCTGAAAGATGGGCATGGGCATACAAACACCCCCCCTTCCCCCCGAGGCATCTGAAATTACTGTCCGTTCTCAAACACGGTGGTCAAAGGACCTTGTCCTAACTGTCACAGCCATTGGCAGAGCGTACAGCCAAGTCCCCTTTAAATCGCTGTTTTGAGCAAAAGTTATGCTTCAGGAAAAACAACAACGATTAGGGCTCAGCAAGGGATCAACGAGGTGAAATGCCACAGGCTGTGTTATACGGGAGGCTGGACTGCAAGCCAATGGGACTGCAGTGAGGAACAACAGCGTGGCACCGAACTGCTTCCTTAGATGGGAGGAACATTGGGTTTTTGCATTAAATAACACTTCCACATGGTTGTGGCTAGTAGGTCTGGGAGCATATACTGCAGGAGTCAACACGGAGGGAATAAAACTATGCGGGACTACGTAGGGATCCACAGGCTCTAACTAGGCTCCGGTCTTGTAGCTCGCCCCACAGGAGAGAAAAAGCGATGCAAGTTGTTTCTGCTGCCTGCCAATTCCAGAGCACTGAGAGACTTGCAAATAACGGCGCTCCCTTCCCGCCAGCGGCAGAGTCGGTCCTCTTCCAGCGGGGACAATTGTACAAACTGTTATGGTTCCCAGCCTGGCACTCTTTCAGACGGACAGATCCGTCCCCGTTCCCTCAGGTCATTTGGCTCCCGTCACAGTCTGCATTTCCCCAACTTGCTCCTCTCTAGCTAGAGGCAGGCTGCATTAGACAGTGAAGAGGTTGGACGCTTCTCCTTTTATTTTCTTCCACGGCCCCTGCTATCAGGGACAAGCACAACTATGTTCTGTGACAAGAACGAATGGAGACCAGCAGCATCTTTCATGCGTCCTCCACGGATACAGAATGGTACATCTTTGGGGCAGTGACCAACCTGGAAGGACTGCACAGCAACATGCAGAAGCAAAAAACTCCTTTTGCATTATAACCCCCGAGCCAGCGAGTCGCTCGACTCAGCAGACAGCAGAGAGGCCTTGGTTTGCTGCGAAGATAACCACAGTGCCCCTCGCTGATGCTGTGGCCCAGCACACGGGAGGAGCGACTTTGGAAGAACTCGCAATTGCTGCAAAGCTGACGAGTCAGCATACAGACAACGCTTGCAGAGGAGAGAAGGCAGCGGGACTGTGCGCATGCCGTGTTTTCACTGTGATGAGTAAGTCGGGAGAAGGGCTGCTAACAAGGATGTAAACTCATTTCCTAGGAGATGATTCTCATCATATGTCAGGGCGCCCTTCTCATCACCGGGGATCCTGGTTTTCTCTGACAAAAACCCCCAAATCTGCGATTGATATTAAAAGCCCCCTGCAGCCCTGAGGGTGCACCTCACTCCCCCACACAGCCCTCCCAGCCCTGCTGGTGCCCCTTCCCCCTCACTACAGCCCCACAGTCCTGCTCATGTGTCCCCTGCCCCCCACGCACAGCCTCTGGCCCTGCAGCTGCCAGGGCTATGGGGCCGGGTCCCAGGTCCGCAGCTCCCTGCCCCCAGCAGCAGGCAGCTGCGGCACAAGGAGTGCTAGCGGGCTGCCCCACTGCTGCTGCCTGCTGCGGACTGTGGCAGGGGCAGAGCCAGTTCCCAGCAGAAGCACGCAGAAGGGGGACCCGTGCCCCCCACAGGTGGGCGGGGGGCAGGGGAAGGCTGGGTCAGTGCTGTGGCCTTGTGTTCCTGGGCCCGCTGCCCTCCCCCAGGGCACAGTGGGGCAGCACAGCAAAGCTGCTGGCTGGCAGCAGCTCCCCCCATGCACCAGGATGCAGCTCCAACTGTGGCTGTGCGCCCCCACCCCACACTTTGTGGATCTGAACTGTGTGGACCCCTGCTGTTCGGCTCCCTGCACCTGTTGGCAGGAATAAGGACTGGATTCAAGTTTGAAGAGGTCTCACCTAAGTTTTGCCTTGGCTCAAGCCCCCACCCCGAAACCTGGGACCACTAGATTGAAACTTGATGAACAAACTCCCTTGTGAGCGAGGTATCAGCCAAAGCCAGGCTCGCTACAAGACCAAGGGGAAAGTGACTCGATGACACCAGGGCGTTAACAGACAGTGGCAGCATTCCTGCCACACCGGCA
>NW_005843922.1:4092-9804 GCF_000455745.1 Alligator sinensis | reverse complement strand
GCCTGTGGGCCTTGGCCTGGGCCAGCCAGTCAGCAGCGGCTGCCAGATTCCAGGCATAGGCCATTCCCCCACTGCCGAGGAAGACAACCCCCCACAGTCTGTACCAATCTGACCAGGGGCAAATGCATTCCTGAGCCACAGCATCAGTCGGACCCTGAGCCAGATGGGCAAGACCCCGTAGCTAGGACCATCCCTTGCTGAGTCTCAGGAGAAGCACTGGCACATCCCTGCATGGGGGCAGAGCAACCTCTTCTTAACCAGCGTGGTTAGAGTTCACAGCTTCCCGGGGGGTCTGTTCCATTGCCCTCGGCGCCAACGGCGAGTCAAACTGGCACCGAACCACTACCTAAGAACTGGCTACAGCTGCTGTTTGATTTCCCCCTGAACCATCACCGTTGGCCCAGTCCTACAAACTGCCACCAATCACTGGGATCACCATTTAACCTTGCCTCCCTGGTTAGACCGGGGTGATTACTTACATAGAGGTCACTAGTTAGCCCACAAGTCAGGTGGAGGCAGCCGGTTCAGTCTTCATTACAATGGCCAGTAACAATTTATTTCAACTATAAAACGATAGACACCACTGGCTCACCTGAAAACACACAAAGGTCCAATGATACACTGCCCGCTACCACAAAGAGCCGTCTCACTGCTCTATTGCAAGTCCTGGGAATCTCTGCTTTTGTCATTTCCATCCCACTTCTCTTTCACTCCTTTAGGCTATATGCTTAAGCGAGAATGGAGTTAAATGTTGTCCCAGCCGCTTGCGGAGGGGTCGGGATTGAGAGTATGGTCGGGGGGAGAAAGGTAAGAAAGATTTATTGACTTAACAAAAACACAGCTATGCATAGTAACAAAACAAACAATGACAGCCAAAAGTAATTTGCATCGGCAACTTATCGGCAGTCCCCTCCAATGCCTGATACACAGCAAGCTTCTCTTTCTACAAAGTTCAGCGAAGTCAGGCATCCCCAAACAGCGCTGTGCAAGGGGTCCTGGGAAGGACCCTCGAATGCCGTCCTTGGGCTCCTCGAGGTCCAGGGGCCCACTGATCCAGGCAACAGCTAACTAATCCTTTTCACAGAGCTGTATCTTCCTTCTGAATGGTGTCTAGATATTCTAGCTAATTTAAAACTTCTGAATGTTTCTGATAATGTACAACTACTCAGATTCCTTTACTTCAACTGTCCTTAGACTGACTAATAGCAGTACAAGCCTTGCATCTCTTTGATAAGGTAATTTTAACTACACCACAGGGCTTTACTACGTCAAGGCTTTGCTAAATTTACTAGGCTTTACTTTATACAAGGCTTCACTACATCTTAAAATTTAATTAGGCTTTTAGCAACAACATATAGCTTAATACTTAAAAAAATATAGAAAAACACTTGGTCTAATCTTCATAGAGCCTTCAGCAAGCACCTTTATCATACAGACATAATTTCAGCTGTCACAAATGTATGCAAACAGCTGTAAATAAATACAACCGCTTTCTCAGGGGACTCGCATTCTTACGTTGTACCACCGCCTCAGGCTAACTAGTTCCAAGTGCCCACTTCCAAAACCTGCTTCACACTTTATGCAGCTATA
Source organism: Alligator sinensis (assembly GCF_000455745.1). Taxonomy (NCBI): domain Eukaryota; kingdom Metazoa; phylum Chordata; order Crocodylia; family Alligatoridae; genus Alligator; species Alligator sinensis. The sequence goes on along the minus strand of NW_005843922.1, from coordinate 8,214 downwards.
ACACACTGGAGGGGGAGGGGGGCAGGAAGGCTCCCGGGAGCAGTGGAGAGCAATGGGATATAGAGGGCATGCTCTCAGGGGTTGTGAACGGGTGCGGGACTTGGGGCAGGCTCCATGGCTGGGAGGTAGTAGGCTGTCAAAAAGTCCCCCAGCAGTCCCACGGGGTGGGAGGGGGCCGGGGCCACAGTTGAGACCTCGTCCACACAGAAGTCCCCCGGTCATACAGATAATTCAAAATCATGTGCAACAAAACTCAACGACATTGAGCAAAATTAAGCGCTTTCTTAAAAATATATAACTTAAAATAAATGTAACGGATACAGGGTTTGTAGAGGGAGCGAGGGGTTGGGGGCTGGGCTCAACCGTGGGCTTTGTACGCAGGTGTAGTGGGGGGAGGGGAGACAGGTATAAGAGACGCCGCCATCAGCCCAAAGAGCCTCCATGAATACATGAGCAGCATCATGCAGGAGCGCAGGAAGAGGCCCATGGAGGCACGGAGCCCGCCCAGCCCGGTGCCCCCCTGTTCCCCATGCAGGCAGCCAGCACTCTGGCCAGCTCTCCACCTCAACCCCTTCCCGAGCGCCTGGCTTTATAGCGGCAATCCCCACCACCCCACTTTATACCGGCGAGGACTGCTGGGTTGCACGGTGGGACGGGATTGCTGATATAAAGCTAGACACTCTGGCGAGGATCGGGGTTTGCTGCTGCCCAGAGTGCCTGGCTGGCCGCACATGAGGCACGGAGGTGCCGAGCGCAGTCAGGCTAGCGCTCCGCATGCAGGCAGCTGGGCGCTCGGGCCAGCTGCCAACCCCACTCCCTGCCAGAGTGCCCGGCTTTATACCAGCAATCCCTTCCCCCCAGGCAAGCCCCCGGCCCTCACCAGCATAAAGCCAGGCACTCTGGCAGGGATCAGGGGTTTGCATGGGGGGATTAGTCCCCCACCAGCCCTGCTCCACAACGCCCCAGCCATGGTTTTCTCCGTTTCTGCACTGGAAGTGGAAAACCCAGATCCCTGCTTATCACCGTGCATTGTGTCAACTGCAACAACATCCGTCTGCAGTCAACATTTTCTTTCGACCGGTAGGCTTGCGTCCAAGTAAGATGGGTGGGCGGCACCCAATCAGTCAGCGTCATCATCCGTGTCTGTGATGCAAGCTAACAGCATTCAAGTGAGACTTTATGCAAGATAGACTCAATCATAAAAACAATGTCCCAGAGTCAGTTTTTGGGCAAGAGGTCCACTGACCCTTTGACAGCCCTCTTTGACACTACATGCCAAAGCCATTTTGCTAGTTCCAAAGCGAAGGATTGAATGGGCAGGCTTGCGGTCTGCAGCAGTAAATCCTGGTCGGAAGGCACATTCTGCCCTACATAATTTGCACCCGCTGCCTTTGAGATAAGAAACGAGAGCTTGTGGACAACACCAGCGGGAATATTTATATCGCGCTTGCCACTCTGCTGGAGGAAAACATTAGTCGGCAAAGCTTCAGTGAAATGAACTGTTCTGTGCTTTGTGCTGCATGAAAGGCCATGAGTGACACTCAAGTCACCATCGAAGAGCTCCGTCTCCTGGGACCCTCCAAAGGCTTCTCCCATTGCTACCTCTCATCGTAATCCCAGCCCGGAATCTGCAACTGAGCTACACATAGACAACCACTGAATCAGAGAGGAACCACAAAGGGAAGCCGTATTTTATCAGCACTTGAGTTGGACTCTGTACTTGACTTGTATGTGCACTGTGCATAGCACAACGGCATCGTAGTGCTGATCCAGAGTCCTCAATTGCCGCTGAAATACAAAGCAGAACTCATAAGAGATAAGCTTACAGAGGTAGAGATAGCAGTGATTTTACTATTTGGCTCTTGCAAGGCATGCATGTTCGCCTGTTGTCACAAAAAGCATGGTCCTATATAATCTACAGAGCCGATCTCATATGCGGGCTGCAGACCACATTACCTTCTCAGATCACTGCCAGTCTCTCCAGTATGCTGGGACCTAATCATTCTCCAGCCTCTCTCTCACTTCAGTCCCGGCTACAAAACAAAGATTTGGGTTTGCAGTTCACACCCCCGTCCCACCACCAATCTGAACCCCAGCAGTTCAGCAGAAGTGAGTTGCACGGACTGATGCTCTATCTCACCTGCTTCACATTCTTCCACAAGAGAGAACTGGAAGGTGACATAAACCAGTCCCTTTCATCTACTTTAAGCTTCTCTTTACTCAACAATGGAGAGTCACATGGTTTTCTTCACATGCATGACATTCTGCCGTAGGCACAGAGGCAACACAAAGATCTCTGCACCACTCCCTCCCCAAACGTGGCATCGTCCAGCTCAGACGGTGCACCAGGATGCGGCCGGCTGGAGGGTCTCCACCACCGTTGACTAAGCTCGTAGGGGTCACCTCCAGTCACAAGTCTCAAGAACAGGTCTCAGTATGGGAAAATGACATTCTCAGGTGCTTGGACCCAAGGTTTTTTTGCTCGAGTCCCCGCCTCTAGCTGCTTAGTGCACCTGCGCGTTGTACATTCCCCTGAATTTTAACCACCCATTAGATAATCGCTGTGACCAGACGTTGGAATGGTATTCATTCCCTTCCCCTTGCCCCAGGTGTGCCATTTTACTCTCGTATCAGCATCGCAAGTTTTTAAAGGACAGTCATTTTTCTCTGGATGCCTTCAATGGACACTGCCAAGCTCATAGAAGAACACACAATCCATCTTCTGTGAAACCAACTCAGTCATCCGTTATCGAGTGAGAGGGAATATGGAACAACTTGAGAAACATCAATAGGGACTAATTCCATTTATTTTTTCCTTTGTCGCAATACTTCTAAGTGACATTGCTCTTAATTTAATCTGACAAACCATAATTCCACCCGCTATGTTTGGCTGCACTTGCTAAACGGGGTTGGGGCCGCGGAGGTTTGCCAATTCATTCTGCTGCCCTTGAATATTCTCTTACCCCTAACCTTTTCTGCAACAGGATTATGCAAGGGCTGACTATCTAACCCCACTGAGGTCAACAGCAAAACTCCTGTCCACTTCAGCGGAGCCAGGATTTCTCCCCAGAGACAACAGAGTCATTTTTTTGGCAGAAATGAAGAGGAAAAGCATTGAAGCTACTGCATTCTGTCCATGAACTTCTCCCGGATGCTGCAGACATGCTTAGGTGCTTTGTGCATCCATGGCCTACAGGAGAGATGCTGTCAGGTGCCTCCTGGGGGCACCAGGAGGTGCACAGATGATTTCAGGACTCCTTCAGGCCACCCAGATTTGGAGCTGCAACCAAGGCAACAAGGACCTGCGCATTAGGTACCTGACGCTATCTCTTCCCAGTCTGCCTGTGAGATGCTCTGTGACTCAAAATCCCCAGGACGCTGCACACTACCACCGTGCCTTTCCTCCTCCATCCTCCCTATGGCACCCTGCCAAGTGGGAGAGCATCGGTCTGTTCAGATTAGCTGTGTGTTGCCCTGCCCTGGAGAAATTCTCCCCCAGCCTCTAGTTTCATGGAGGCTGACCGTTTCATTGCACTGACCTCATTTCATACATTTCAGTCCTTCGATCCAAGAGGTCCTACTGCGTTCAGGGCTCCAGTTCAGAAATTAGGTCGTCGTTCTCTAAAGCAGGAGGAACAACAACAAGAGGGCAAGATGGCAAATGTAATGTTGGGACTCTTGACAGGGCGGTTTAGGATAGTCTAGTTCCGTATCCCGCCAGAGCAGGGAACCTGGTCCAATATTGTTACATGCACCTCCCCTCGATGCACCTGCCTTTCCAAACAGTGTGCTTCAAAGCAACCAGTCATTAAGGGCTCGGTGCAGGACTGCCTGGGCGACATGCTACATCCGCCGTTCCTCAGAAGGTCAGGCTCAATGCCCATAAAATGGTCCCTTCTGACCTTACGGTCTACTAATTGATACATTCGGTCAGAGAGGCTTTTAACAGCTGTAGTTTCAGAGTAACATGCGGTTTCTCAGTCGTGACTCAGCTGTACTGAAAAGCACCGCCAAAACCTGTTCCCTAGCTGCCTGTTCCTGAGGCTGCCAGTCAGATGCTTCTTCCCCACCAGCTGAGGAAACTGGCAGATTTAACCGACCACAGCCTCTTCCCAAAAAGGC
>NW_005843922.1:0-1121 GCF_000455745.1 Alligator sinensis | reverse complement strand
AAATATTTTTTCAAAACATACAAAGCTGTTCCTGAAGTAGAAAATGCATAGTAAAAGTTCAGGGGATCTCTGCTGGACATGGCTTCCAGCCCTACCTCTGTCCCTAGGGGTTTAGCCAGGTGCCCCTGAAACAAGGGGTGCTTATCAGGATCAGTTTAGGTGACAAAGAGAAGCCCCGCTTGCTTCATGTGTTCTCCATTTGGAAGCTGCAGTGAAACAAGGGAAAGCTGAGAGTTTCTTTCCATGATTTTCCCAAGGGAAACAGTTACAATTTATTTGCGCTGGCCCAGCACGCACAAACCGAATGAGAACTCAGTCACGCATTACTGACAGTTTGACAGGTGGTGGTAGAGTGTCGACGCTCTGCTTCCTTCTCTGTAGATCTCTCCTTCTTCCTACGTGCATGCAACTGCATCACTGCATCGAGTTATTGCCCAAAGGCATATCCTCAGCCACCAAAAGAGCTGCCTCACTGGGGACAACACTTCCTTCTCCTTCTTTCCTTTCAGACCTATTAGTGCGACCAGAACAACCACAGCCTTCATCATCTGGGAGGTTATTTTCGGACATCGGTCTGATGACGTTTTGCCCGGGGTGAACACTCACACCTCATCGAGCACTGAGTAGTGGCTGAAAGCAAACCAGTCGCTTTCAGAAATCGCCAAAGCACGTGACTTTGGTTTGCATTGCTGGGGGAAGAGATTGCAGCTTGCTGGGGGGAGCTTCAGCTCCAGAAACCACTTGCCATTTTCCTGGAAGATGTTCGCTATGACTTCAGATTTAGCCCTGACCATTGATGCTTGCTGGATCCCACCAACCTGCTATCTGCAGCCACATGTACAAGTGGATCTAGGAACTTCAACAAAACCAAGCGTGACCTGACTCATCCAACTACAACACAACACCTGTTCTTTGACAGCCGGGTTGGCAACGCTGCCAACTTTCACAGGAAACAATTACTGCCAGGGAGTCATCGTTGCGTCCCACTTGCAAAGTTGCTTTATTTTGGCCACTCGTCACTTCATGCTGAGGACGCAGCTGTCGGCTGGGCCTATCCTGGGAGTCTGCCTTGTTTCCACTGACATTGTTTTCACATCAAAACCTCACTGACTTGCAGTCGT
>NW_005843921.1:23989-29659 GCF_000455745.1 Alligator sinensis | reverse complement strand
GGAGCAGGGGAGCAGGCTGGGCCTGGGGAGGATGTCTGCTGAAGCAGGTGTGTGTGTTTTTGGTGGGTGGCCAGCAGTGAGGGTGAACGGCTGTGTGGAGCGGAGACCCGGGCAGCAGTGGGTGATGGAGCCAAAGCTTGTTCAGATCAAACCTCTTCCTCCCCCCACATCCTGAGCTGGGTACCCCCCACTCTGCCCAGGCTGCTGCTGCCACTGGACCTGCTGTCCTCCTGGGACATGCACTGAGAAGGACCTGCCTGGGCTTTCCTGTGGCCTTCAGCCATGTCTGCAAAGTTGGGGCTGGGGGTGGCTTTTGTCAGGGCTCCTGGAGTGGAAAAGAGTCTCGAGGCTGGGGTCTGTTCTCCCCTGTCCCCTGTGTCCCCTCCTGCCTCTGTGCAGGGCTGTGCTGTGCAGCGTGGCTGCCCCCTCCTGGCATTTTAGAAGGGAGGATCTGAGCTGGGATTTTGTATTGCCTTGAATAGGGTTTGAGTCACTGTGTGTCTCCGGCACAGTAATACAGGGCTTTGTCCTCAGGTTTGAGGCTGCTCATCTGCAGGTACAGCATGTTCTTGGAGTTGTCTCTGGAGATGGTGAATCACCCCTGAACAGCCGGGGAGTACCACTGGCTGGATACATCACTGTTAATTGCACCCACCCAGTCCAGCCCCTTCCCAGGAGCCTGGCGGGCCCCCCTGGGACCAGGCACCTGAAAAGCAAGGTAGGATCCAAGAGTAACTAGTATCAGGGCAGGATCAGTGAAAGGCTCCCCTCCCCTACCTGTGGGAAGATGACATACCTTGCAGAGCTGCAGCCAGGACAAGCAGGTAGAGCCCAAGTCCCATCTTCCCTGGTGCTGGGGGAAGCTCTTGTGTGTTGGTGGTCACTGCGTGGACCTGAGGGCTATGGGTTGTGTGTGCAGGTGCTGCCTGGGCAGCAGGACAGAGTGATTTATACAGGGCCCCTGTCTGTGATTTGCATGTCCCCTGCCTTATACCACCCTGCTGCTTTCCCCAGGGAGGGGGATCAGTTGTGCTGGGCACAGACAGTGGCTGGACCCTCCCATACCATGTGTCTGGGTACCTCCCACATCAGGCTCTGGGGCCTTATTTCCTTGCCCTTTTCTAAAGTGCCCTGTCCCGTCTAAGCCACACCAATGTGGAGCCTCTGAGCAGGGATTTGTTTGTGCTTTCCCTTTTGGGGATAAGAACTGAGAGCATTTGAGTCCTGCCAGCACTATTTTGAGCCCTGCCAGCACTGGGCAGAGTCTGTGTGAAGGAGACTCATCCCCCTGAGGCAGGGCAGGGAGCTGAGCAGGAGATGGGGATTGCTCAGGCTGCAAAAGGGTTTCAGGCATCCACAATCCATTAGGTCCTGGGGATCCTTCCTGTGTGTGATCCCGTGTGCTCATCAGCCTCCCAGTGCATGGATGTGATCTTGTCTGGTGTCTGGGATAGAAGAAGGGCTGGGACAAACCTTTCCATGGCAGGTGCTCCCAGGGAGGCTGGCAGGGAACTGTACCTGCTGTAAAGCAGCCTGCAGGGGATGAGGCCTGCTGCTTTCATCATCTCCTTTCTCCCCTCCTCTCCCATGGCTGTTGGGGCTGGGTGGGGCCTGTTTCCCAGGGGGGGCAGGGAGCACATTCACGACGGGACCTGGTCTCTCGTGCTGCACTGGAGAAACCCAACAAGCTCCCTCTGGTCACCACCGTGGGGCTGTGATGTCCCTTCCCAGCTCAGAGGGGTGAACCCCCATCACTGCTGCACTCCAGCTGCTCCATGGTAGCAGTGACTCCTGCTTCCTGCTGGCTGGCTGTCATCTGGGATTGTCCTTGTCATCAATAGTGTTGTCCTCATTGAGTGTTATTAATGTGTTGTCCGTGTTCAAGTCTCTGGAGCTGCAATGTCGACAAGCCACAGTCAATTGATCTCAACACCAATCTCGTCTCAGAGAAGGAAAACGGATTCAGTTTGGTGGCAAATATATGGTCAAGTTTATTGTCTGCAGGCACAGCCCTAACACATTTTGACCTAACAATTACATCAGACCAGGAGATACGGCATTTGTACATGTGACAAGGTAGTCAGCACAGCGCCATGCAGGCTCCTCCAGGCCACTGCAGAGTTTCCCCGATTTCTGATTATTTTTTTTACACCATGATTTGAACCAATCATGTTTTACACTCCATCTGTATCTTGAATGTCTGAAACCATCCTGTACCAGGGCCTTGTTCCATATTCTGACCAAGGGGTTCCTGTTCCAACTTTAGCCTGGTTCTGGACTACCCTGCCTTGTACCATCATTTCTGCATCCCATCCCTTGGTAGGAGTGCACATCTGGCCCACATACCAAGTTTTCTTTATGTGAGGAGCTCATGCATTGGTCAGGTTTGCTAGTCAGGCATACTCTTGCCGAAGCTTTAACAAAGCCTTTGTGTGAACAGCATACGTTGATCAGTGCTCCAGCGAGGCGACACCTGGCCGGTTCCCGTGCTCTAAAGACTGGTGTGTCTGACCCAGCAGGCTGAGCATGGAGCTGCTGCCTCTGACTCTCACCCAGGCAGGCGGGCCCTGCAGAGCTGGTTTCTGTGCAGGCTCCCATGGGTTTTCATTCACTGTGTGCCTTTATGGCACTGTAATACCGGGCTGTTTCTCCAGCCTGTACCCTGGTCAGGCGCAGGTGCACTTGACTGCTGCATGTTTCTCTGCTGATGCTGAGGTGGCTTTGGAGAGCACATCTGAGTTACTGCAAGCTGTATATCTAGTCAAATCTCCGTTAGCTTACTCACAGTTATCATCCAGAGGCAGGTGGAGAATCCCTCTGTAGGCAAGCAGTTCCTTGATCATGAGTTTTGAGAGAGAGAGCCAGTTTCAGATGGTCCAGCTCTTCTTTGTTGCTTGGTATCCCTCATGGCTGCTGCCCCCTCCTCCTGGGCAGTCCTTAACATACATAGCCCTTGTGACCTCATTTACCTGGTCCAATGGAGGCCAGCACCTGATGGTTGTGAGCCAAACAATTTGAAATACATCACCAGTTGCCGGGCAGACTCTACCCACCAGGAATGAAACCCCTCGCCCAGGTATGTGATGCCAGTCACATAGGCAGAGGGAGCAGGTTTCCACCCCCCCGCCAGGAATGTATCCAGCTCAGGTTACCTAAAGAGACAGGCTAAGGCTGTGTCTCTCTGCCGGGCCCTTCCTTATCAAATTGTCACAGAGCAGAGACTTTGGGGAGAGACAAAGGTGGCTTTCTGCCACAAGGCTGGTGTTGCTACCAGTGTTTCTGTAGACTGCACTGGTCTTCCCCCCGTCTCCCACCCAAGTGTGTCGCCCACAATATCCAGAGAGCCATGTGCATCTTCTTCTGGGTTCCCGATTGGAGAGGGTGGCAAGGACGACCCTGTAAAAAAAGAAATGGGCTGGGGATGCGCCAGCCTGAGGGACGCTGCGCCATGGAGCACCCCCGGCTCTACAGCATGCTGAAGGAGGTCTGGAGCGAGCACGGGCTGCAGAAGTAAAACCCAGAGATGATGTCTAACCACAGGGCGATACAGAAGGCAGTCAGAAACAGAGGCAGGCTATCAACCACGGAGCTGATCCCTGATGACAACTGCAAGGTCATCTGTGACCGGATCTTCCACAAAGACCTAAGAAAAGACCACAGAGACTTGAACTGGCTCACAGTGTACTCGCAGTGAAGATGTGGAGGAACAGATCAAGATGAGAGTCTAGACCCAGCTGCCCTAGGGGAAGCTGTGAAGGTGAGAATGAAACCATCAATCACCTCCTTTGGCTCTTCCCCTATGCCAAGGGAGTGTGGTAAGCCAGCTCCTTGAGGAACTGATGGGTCAGGGTGATGACAAGGGAGGTGGCACTGTACAGACACCTGACTCAACATAAGGGGTCCCAGACAACCCACTTTGACCAGTTTGTGCCCTGCATCAGGTGTGCCCTGTGGCGATGCAGGGACCTTCTGATGCACAGTCACATTAAGCTGGAGCAAATGGACTGTTAAAGTGTTTCTGAGCAAACTGATGAACATAGGCTGCCAATGTGAGGACTCAGCCCGTAAGACTAACCACACTTGGTCGTGCCTCCACAGATGCACCACGAGTAGGTTCAAGGAGATGATCCTCCTCCTCTGTGCAACATTGGTCAGGCCGCAGTTGGAGTAGAGTCCAGTTCTGGGGGCCGCACTTCAGGAGGGATGTGGACAGCAATGAGCGGGTCCAGAGGAGGGACACTCGCATGGTCAGGGGGCATCAGGGAAGGCCCTACAAGAAGAGGCTGTGGGACCTGAACCTGTTCAGCCTCCAAAAGAGAAGACTGAAAGGGGATCTGTTGGCCACCTATAAAACTTACCCGAGAGGCCAGTGGGGAGTGGCAGAGTCCCTGTTCCCCTCAGTGCTACCAGGAGTAACTAGGAATAACAGCCACAAGTTGACAGAGTAGGTTCAGGCTGGACATCAGTAGACAGTACTTCATAGTCAGGGCAGCTGGGATCTGAAACCTGCTTCCAAGGGAAGTGGTGCTCACTCCTATCCTGGGGGTCTTCAAAAAGGAGGCTAGACAATCACCTTACCATGGTCATGTGACCCCAGCATCCTTTCCTGCCCACGGCAGGGGATCAGACTTGATGATCTGCTCAGGTCCCTTCCGACCTCATCAACTATGACTAAGTTACCGGGCATTCAGAGAGGAAGGAGGAAGCATCTGCCCTTCCCTGAGCTCCCTGGGTACCAGCTACCCATACCCTGGCAGAGAGGGCACTGGGAGAAGCCCTCTCCCCACTGCTGTTGGGTGGGGGGTTGGCAGGGGAGTTGTGTGTGTACCTGGTTCATGGCAGGAGCTCACCTCTGGAAAGTACCTTTCTCCACCCAGGCAGTGGGATGTTTTTGTCTGAGCTCAGCCTGCCTTTCTCTCACTGTGTCTGGCACAGTAGCACAGGGCCATGTTCTCGGGCTTCAGGATGTGCATTTGCAGGTACGCAGAGGTCATAGAGTTGTTCCTGGAGATGGTGACTTGCCCTTCCACAGCCTTGGAGTGCTACTGGCATGACCCACTTGGTGGTCTGACAGGGTCCTCTCAATCCACTACTTCCTGGGAGCCAGTTAATGGTCTAGTCAGGGAAAGTGAACCCAGTGGCTTTGCAGGAGAGAGATGCAGAGAGTCTCTACGCTTCTCCAGACTGCAGCTGCTGCGCCTGGGTCCCCGGAGGGAGAGGTAAGTGAGTGATCATCCAAATGTCATCTGCAAAGGCCATAAAAAGAGATGATTTGGCTCTGGCGTGTGTGAAGGCACAGTGTTTGGGGTGCACGGGCACAGCAACAAAGAGGGTGCATTATTTGGGGGCACAGGTCCAGGCTGAGAGTGTCATCCCCAGGGGGCACCCGTGTCCTCTTCATGTGACAAGCAGGCGGAAAGCTTTAGTCAGTACCCCCAGAGTCATGAGGTTCACTGCTGCAAATGAAGGAGAGTTGGGAGCAAGAGAGCGGCTGGGGATCCCAGAGATCCCGTCTCTCCAGGCAGGGGTGATCTCCCAGGGGACTACCATTACTTTGGGCAGGAAGCAGGGAGGGACTCCAATTCCTCCCCCTGTGCCTTGCCATGCCCCACTGGCATCTAGCTTTGAGTCCTTTGGATATAGGTGCCCAGGGAACCTGCTGCACAGGGA
>NW_005843921.1:18903-23727 GCF_000455745.1 Alligator sinensis | reverse complement strand
CCCTCCCCAGCACCTGGGATAGGTGACTTGGGAAAGCCCAGTGTGGGAAGTGCTATAGTGGCAGGGAGAGACGCAGGTTGAGCATGAGAGGTAGAAGTGGCTCGAGGAGGTGCAGGGCCCTGTGAGTGCAGAGAAGGTGCTTTATGTCCTGTGAGCAAAGGGTCTGGGGCTGCAGTCACCCTGGGTGTCATGCAGATGCCTGCAGTAATGGCCTCATCCCACAGCACAAGGCATCAAGACCGTATAGAGAAAACTGGGGAGCTCTTGGGCCTGGCTCTTTTTTCACACGTATGTGTGGGAGGTATTCTGCCATGTTTCCTACATGTTGTGCATGGAAGGGAATGGAGGAGACAGGCATGGTGCCCACTAGACTGTCCCACTGACCCAGCTCCGTGTTGTTGTGAAGAACCTGCATCCCAGGCTGCACAATGCCCTGCTTTGTGGGGTGCCCCTATGCATTCGTGTCCGTCTGTCCTCGGTGCGCCACCTCATGTCTGTTTCTACCACCGCAGGGAGAAGCGGTGCTTGCAAAGATGGGGCCTGGGGATCTGGTTCGTGTCTCTTTGCGGTGGTAGCAGGTCAGAAGTGCTTTGCCCTGGGTATGGGAAAATTCCCCAAGGGGAAGTTGCTCTCAGTTGCAACATGTTGCTCTGCTGCCAGGGGTTTCTTCAGGCAGCAGTGTTCAGCATGGTACTAGAGCAGTAAGGGGGTGCTGGGGCTGCCATCTCCTCTATGCATGGGGGACCCCAGCAGGGACAGGGGCTGTACAAAAGCAGGGGCATGTGTGAGTGCCCTGAGCTGCCTGCCCCATCCTCTGTAGGGCACTGGGTATGACACAGCAAGGGTAGGTCTTATTCTGGGCTCAGCCGGCCTTTACTGTACAGTGTCTCAATAATGAAGGGAGACCTGGGGACTCAACCTTCTCCCTCTCCAGAAAGCTCATGGTTACCCAACCAGGCGGGAGTTTCTTGCCTTATGCAGAAGGTTGCTGATCTGAGGTAGAAGTGACAGCATTTCCCAGCAGGGCGCAGGGAGGGCTGCCTCCACAATGTGGGCGCCCAAGGTACTTGTTATGCAGCTGCTTGTGTGGGCACAGATACAGTCAGGGGTTTAACGGTACCATGTCCCATCACTGCAGTTTTGAAGATTAAAATTTCCTTGAGCTATCGATGAAAATGGGGGAAAATGTACCATGACTTTCTTTCCAATTTGGCTTTCATGTGTCATCCTGGGCATATTACATCTGTGTGGAAGCAGAGACATCTCTGTTATAATCTGCACGCCCCTCCCCACATCCCCAGCTGCTGGTAAATCACTGAGGAGGAATCCTGGTTGCTTTTCTGGGACAGTACTGTCACAGACAGAGTCCCAAAGCAGGTTGGAGGTGGAAGCCCCCATGGCACAAGCTCTGTCCTGCCCAGGTAGGTCATTTCTTCTGAGCCCATACAGCTGCCAATAAGCATTGAACTGTGGCCAGTGCCACCGAGGACAGGGTGTTATTAGTTCAGGGGCTCAACTATTCCCTTCAGTACCTGAAATGTAGTTACTGGGGCATAATCCTGGATTCCAAATTCACTTTGCAGGTAGAAAATACCTTGGTGAGCTGCTGCCATGAAAGTAAAGCTAAGCCAGGGGCCCATCTTCACTGGAGCTGGAGGACAGAGGCCTTAGGACACTGGCTGGGCACTGCAGACAGCAGGGACGGTGGATTCTCTCCAACTGCAGCCTGGACAGATTTAAGCAAGGACCTGGCACTGCCATTTGCATATCCTCCTTGCTATACGGGGAATGAGCCCATCCAGCTAAGAAGCCAAGCTGTCTGCACTGAAGCAGTGACGGAGGTTGGGGCTCCACAGCCCACAGCAGGCAGAGGGCTGCCAGTGGATAAACCTGAGCGACTCCTCACAAGTAACCTGGGGCCCGGAGACCAATCCCGTTTGCTGCAGCCCATGCCAAGGGCCTGGCTCTGCCTGTGAGCTCTGGGTCTCATTCTGCAGTGGGAGAGGATTCTCCTGGTACAGAACAGGGCAGGTGCAGGGGGTGACCTGCCATGGCCTGGGGTGTGCGCAGCCTGATGTCCCCTCCCCAGACTGGGGTGGATGAAGTACAAGCCAAAGTCAAGAGGTTTAAGGGATGTCAGCAGCTGATGCCCAGGGTCACACCTAGGCTTTGGGCACTCGTCTCACTGAGCCCTTGTGAGCATCACAGCTCCCTGGGGCAGGGTTTTCCCCATGTGTTTCCAGGGAAGGACTTGGTATCTCTACCTGTGTCCTCAGCACCCACCGCCTCAGGCTGGGAATGCAGTGTATGCACACAGCAGGCACTGCTACGGCCAAAAAGATGTTCAGTGCTGCCTCCTTGAGCCCTTGTGGGAGAAAACCCATGGCCCAGCCCAACTGCTATTCATGCCTTGGGGGAAGGTCCCCTGTCTCTGCCAACTGTGAGAGGCCTGAGGGGTGACATGTTAAAACAGAAATGGGGATGTGCCTGGGCTCGCTCTTGGTGCTTCTGTCACATAGGGACAAAGGATAATTCCCAGGACCTCAGGTGAGTCCCTTCCCAGTGCTGTAGGTGATGTCCAGCCATTTGTGCCAGTGCAGAGTGGGAAGAGCTCCCCTGTTTCAGCCTGGGCTCCTCTCTCCTGGGACAAGGCAGAGGGCAGGTACAGATGTGCCTGCATGGGCTGAGCTCTTCCTGGAGGTGAGTCTCCCTAGCTCAGCAGTTACTCACACACAGGAGGGGCTTCCCTGCAGCCTGGACCCCCCAATGTGTTTGAACTACCCGGGAGTCTGGCCTGGGGGGAGAGGGGTCTGTGGTCACAGTGGCAATGTGGGGGACCTTGGGAGGATGTGAGGCCTGGAGGTGAGCTCAGGGGAGTCTGAGGTGCTTCTAGTGAGTGCTGGAAGTGGGGATTGTCTCAGTCTGGAGAGACCTGAGTGTGGGCTTGTAAAACAATGTGTTTGGAGTGGTAACAGCAGGGGCTGGGCATTGGGCTCGGGGCAGAAAGGTGTGCATGGACTCCAGCAAAGGCTGCATCGTATCATCATGGCTTTCATAGAGACCAGCCTTTGGTTTGAGACAAGGATGCTCAGTGCTGCCTCCTTGGGCCCTTGTGAGAGAGAACCCATGGCCCAGCCCAGCTGCTATCCATGCCCAGGGGGAAGGTCCCATGGCTTTGCCACCTGGGAGAGGCCTGACAGGTGACCTTCTGTTAACACAGGAGCAGGGCTGTGCCTGGGCTCTCTCTTGGTGCTTCTGTCACACAGGGACATGGGCAATTCCCAGGGCCTCAGGTTAGTTCCTTCTTGGTGCTGTAGGTCATGTGCAGCCATTAACACCAGTGCAGGGGGGTGGTGGGGTCTAGCCCCTTTATTTCAGCCTGGGCTGCCCAAACCTAGCACACGCTAGAGGGCAAGTACAGATGTGCCTTCATGAGCTGAGCTCTTCCTGGAAGTGAGTCTCCCTAGCTCAGCCGGAGGGGCGGCCCTGCAGCCTGGATGCCACAATGTGTTTGAACAACCTGGGAGTCTGGCCTGGAGGGAGAAGGGTCCTTGGTCACAGCAGCAATGTGGGGGAAGCTTGGGAGGACATGAGTGCTGGAGGTGAGCTCAGGGCCATCTGAGGGGCTTATAGTCAATGCTGGAAGTGGGGATTGTCTCAGCCTGGAGAGACCTGCGTGTGGGCTTGTAAGACTGTGTCTGGAGTGGAAGCAGCAGGGCCTGGGCGTTGGGCTAGGGGCAGAAAGGTGTGCAGGGACACCAGCAAAGGCTGCATCGTATCAACATTGCATTCACAGAGACCAGCTTTTGGCTGGATACAAAGATTTAACCATGTCAGGAGACATGATTGCACATGATGCTGGGCCCAGTGATTGGACCAGGCTGGGTTTTTCCATGTGTGGAAAGCAGCTGAATCCACCTCTTCCTCCAGTAATCTCTTCTCTACTGAATAGCCAAAAGGGGCATGCCTGGGATTTTCTGGGCACTGGAGGAATATTTGCAGAGCTGGGATTGGGGACAGCTTTTGTCAGGTCAGGTGGAGTTGAAAGGAGTCTTGTAAGTGTGGATTATTCTCCCCTGCAGGCTCATGCCCTCCTGCCTCTGTGCAGGGCTGTGCCGTGTGTGGGGTGGCTGCCCCCACCTGGCACCTGAGAAGGGTGGTTCTGAGCAGGGCTTTTATATTGCCTTAAAAGAGGTTGAGATCCAGATGGGACCCTTAACACTTGGAGTGTTAAGGGTCCCATCCGGGATGAAACTGGGCTTTGTGTGTGTGCCCAGTAGCTGAAACACCTCCTTTACATATGGTCCCAGCCTCTTCTACTTGGAAGTGATTAAGATGTATGCCCAAGTGGTCCTGATTCCATCAGATACTGTGCCCCAAAGCCTCTCCCAGGCCTCTGAATATCTCAAGTCTTTTATTTGTAGGAGAGAAGATGTGCTCCATTTTCTGGCCTGCTCCCCTTGGAGATGCTCCCTCGCTATGATAACCTGGGCAGGTCTTTCAGGGGATGTAATTTCAATGAACTCTCACAGCCCTTAACACTCTTTGAGCATTTTGACACATGCAAGTGCTACAGTGCTGGGTGCTTTGAAAAGCGCTTGGGACTGTGATGATTCCACTTGTGTAAGCAGCAAAATGGGGAAGCAGGGGGGGGTGTTTTTGGTGAGTGGCCAGCAGTGAGGGTGAACAGCTGTGTGGAGCGGAGCCCCGGGCCGCAGTGGGAGATGGTGCCAAACCTTGTTCAGATCAAACCTCTACCTCTCCCCACATCCTGAGCTGGGTACAGCCCACTCTGCCCAGGCTGCTGCTGCCACTGGACCTGCC
>NW_005843921.1:17279-18066 GCF_000455745.1 Alligator sinensis | reverse complement strand
GCCTGTCTGTGATTTGCATGTCCCCTGCCTTATACCACCCTGCTGCTTTCCCCAGGGAGGGGGATCAGTTGTGCTGGGCACAGACAGTGGCTGGACCCTCCCATCCCATGTGTCTGGGTACCTCCCACAGCAGGCTCTATTTCCTTGCCTTTTTCTGAAGGGACCTCTCTCCCCTAAGCCACACTGCTGTGGAGCCCCTGGGCAGGGATTTGTATGTGGTTTCCTTTTGGGGATAAGAACTGAGAGCATTTGAGTCCTGCCAGCACTGGTCAGAGTCTGTGTGAAGGAGACTCATCCCCCTGAGGCAGGGCAGGGAGCTCAGCAGGAGATGGGGATTGCTCAGGCTGGAAAAGGGTTTCAAGCACCCACCATCCATCAGGTGCTGGGGATCCTTCCTGTGTGTAATCCAATGTCCCCATCTACGTCCCAGCAGATGGATGTGTACTTTTCTGTTGTCTGGGATAGAAGAAGGGCTGGGGCAAACCTTTCCATGGCAGGTGCTCCCAGAGAGGCCGGTGGGGAACTGTACCTGCTTTCAAGCAGGAGGGGAAGAGGTTGCCTTCCTGAAACACACAGGCCTGTTGCTTTCGTCATCTTCTTTCTCTGCTCCTCTCCCATGCCTTTTGGGGTTGGGTCGGGCCTGTTTCCAGCGACCTCCCTCTGGTCACCACCGTGGGGCTAGCATTTCCCTGCCCAGCTCAGAGGGATGAACCCACATTGTTCCTGCACTCCAGATGCTATGCTCAGGTGCTCAATGGTAGCAAAGTCTACTGATTCCTGCTGGCTG
>NW_005843921.1:12266-14933 GCF_000455745.1 Alligator sinensis | reverse complement strand
AGGGGCAGGTGGGGAACCGAACAGGTCGTGGGTTGGGAACTGGGGTTGTGGTGTGTAGTGTTCTAGCGCCAGGGCAGGATGGAGGTGCTGGGAGCAGTGGTGGGTACAGGTAGGGGAGCTCTTCCTTCAAAGGAGCTGTTGGGGTTGAATTCAGTCCATGATCCACCTCTGACCAGTTACTTCTTATATAATCAGGACCAGATTCCTCTCCCAGTGGATGGAGGCAGGGACCCAGGCCAGCGTGCCCCTCACCATCGAGGCCAGCACTCGGGCACAGGGACCACAGCATGAAGACGAGATGCAAAAGGTAACCTTGTGGCTATGCCAGACAAGAAAGCTGATATTTTAAACATTTGCTTTACCTCTGTTTTCTTGAACAGGGACCGGGGTATCCCACCTTCCAGATGTAGGGACAATCTTGGGGATAGCTCTGTCAGGTCTCCAGTCAGCACAGAGGTAGTTAGGGATCTTCTGGCAGGGCTAGACATGTTTAAATCTGCAGGTCCAGATGCCCTCCACCCAAGGGTGTTGACGGAGCTGGCAGAGGTCATCGTGGAGCCCTTTGCCCTTCTGTACGAGCATCCGTGGTCATCTGGCCAGGTGCCGGTGGATTTGAAACTAGGTTATGTGGTCCCAATATTCAAGAACTCCACCCAAGGGTGTTGACGGAGCTGGCAGAGGTCATCGTGGAGCCCTTTGCCCTTCTGTACGAGCATCCGTGGTCATCTGGCCAGGTGCCGGTGGATTTGAAACTAGGTTATGTGGTCCCAATATTCAAGAAAGGGAGGACCCAGGTAACTATAGTCCTGTAAGCCTCACCTCGCTCCTGGCGAGGATCTTGGAGAGAATCCTCCAGGAGCACATCTGTGGGGGGCCTGCAGGGGAGATCATGCTCAGGGGCAATCAGCATGGGTTCATTAAAGGCAGATCCTGCCTGATGAACCTGGTTGTTTTTTATGACCAAGGAACTAAATCCTTGGATGATGGTGTCGCCGTGTACGTAGTCTTTCTAGACTTTTAGAAGGCCTTTGACACTGTCTCTCACCCCATCCTCACCAATAAATTAAGTGACTGTGGCACTGATGCCTACATAGTTGGATGGGTCAAAAATTGGCTGATGGGGAACACCCAGAGAGTAGTGGTGGACGGGTTGTACTCAACCTGGTGAGATGTGAGCAGTGGGGTACCCCAGGGCTCGGTCCTCAGGCCTGCACTGGTTAACATCTTCATCAGCACCTTGGATGAGGGGGTGGAAAGCACGCTGTCCAAGTTTGCCTATGATACTAAAATGGGCCAGCTGCCTGCTGAGGGGGGAGACTGAGAGTCCCCAGGCTTCTCGCGAGAGAGATCTGGGAGTGCAGCCCCTGCCCTTGCCCTCCCATCAGGACTGGCTCCAGTGCTGAGTGTGGAGTCCAGTGCACCCAGTCACCCCATGCAGAGGAATGTGTGACTGGTGCAGTGAAAGAAAGTGTTAACTCTTGACACCAACAGGTCGGATCCGTCCAGCACTGGGCCTGGCCTTGTGCTGCTCTGGTCCCTGCAGCCTCCTGTGGGACAGGGCACAAGTGGAGTTTGTGCTCAGGGTTTTTTGCATTAGCTCTAATAGGATTTGCTTCACTGTGTCTCTAGCACAGTAATACCGGGCCGTGTCCTCTGCTCTCAGGCTGTTCATCTGGAGGTGCAGGAGGCTGCTGGAGTCATCTCTGGAGATGGTGAATCGCCCCTTAACACTGTCAGCGTAGTATATGGGAGAGGAGGATGTGCTAATATAAGCAACCCACTCCAGCCCCTTCCCAGGAGCCTGGCGGACCCATCCCATGTAGTAGTTACTGAAGGTGAACCCAGAGGCTTTGCAGGAGAGGCGCAGAGAGTCTCCAGGTTTTCTCACATCTCCTCCCGACTCTACCAGCTGCACCTGGGACCAGGCACCTGAAAACCAAGTTATGAAGCAAGAGTAACTAGTATCAGGATGGGATCAATGCAGTTGTCCCCTCCATGTCCTGGCCTCCAAGTGTGCCAAATACCTTCCAGCACTGCTGCCAGGACAAGGAGGTGGAGCCCAGGTCCCATCTTTGTTGGCTCTGGAGGTGAAGCTCTGGAGGTGATGGCCAGTCACTGCACAGACCCCACAGGCTTCAGGCTGCCTCTGTGGGTACATCCCGGTAAGCCAGACACACAGCTTTATATGGGACGGCCTGCCCCTGATTTGCATCTCGCTCACCCTATAAGCAGCACAGCTGCTTTCTCCTCATGGTGGGAAGAGATTGTGCTGGGGTGTGAACAGGGGTGTCAGGCCCTGCAACCTGGTGCCTTGCAGCCACTCCCAGACAAGGCTTCATGGCCCTGATTGTGCACAGCCTGCTCTTCACCCCTGTGGGCAGTTGGTGGGTGCTGGTTTCCTCGGATGAGATGGACGGGAGAGGAAATTTGGGGATGGGAGTGTTTAAGGGGAAGTGGTAGCAGGTGGTTCTTGTGCAGCATCTAGTAGGGAGACAAGGCACAGCAGAGGGTGAGATTTTTCCAAGGGGTTGAGGGGTGGGGGTGGGGGGCAGTGACAAGCTGGTGCCCTGCCCCTGCCCATTCTGCTCACTGACAAGCCACCACCTCTCAAGCCCTGCTGCTGCCCCTCACTCTGGACCCACTGACCCCAGCCCCTCACTCCCACAC
>NW_005843921.1:11307-12186 GCF_000455745.1 Alligator sinensis | reverse complement strand
CCCCCCCACCAGCCCTGCTGCCCAAGCAGCTCCCACATTACGTGTGCCCGGTCTCTCTCTCTCTTTCTTTACCTTGCTGGAGCTGGGACGGGGAGCATGTGACCCCCAACTGGCAATCACCTTGCCTCAAACAGCCCGTCTCATAGAGCAGAGGAAGAGCAAAAAACCCAGATATTTGCCTGCATTTTAAAAACCCACCCAGACGCAGCACAGGGGGCCACAAAAGAGGACATAACTGGGAAAACCCAGACATATGGTAACCCTGCGCTGGAGCCCCCTCCACGTGTGCACCTGGGTCCATTACCTGGTAAGGCAGCAGGCCCAGGGTCTCCCTGGGTTCAGATATGCTCTCCAATGTCAAGGTTCCCGTTATGGGATGGGAGGGGGTTTGAATGTCAGCCCCCGGCCACTATCCACAGCATTGATTGGTGCCATGTGTGCAGAGATGGAGAGAGCCCTGAGGCAGACAGTGGATCTCTGGTCTCCAGGCAAGGCACAGATGGGTGGGGGAGGCTGAGAGAGAAGAGGGAGTGCTCAGGTTTGTACATGGGCTATGGGCTTGGCTGAGACAGCATTAACATGAGATGTAGTCCCTGCACAGTGAGTAATTCAGAGCTCAGGGCCTGGCAGAGGGGTGCAGTCTGGGTTGGGGAGGGGAGGGAGTCTAGGTGATGGCAGTCCCTAAGAGATGTGAGTGGGAAATACTGCAAGTGTAGGTGCACTGTTGCCACCGTACAATCCAGTCTTTCAGATCGGGGCCGGGTGGGGCTAGGTACAGCTCAGAGGCCCAGTTACTTTTGGGTGAGGGGTCCCCACCGTGTCCCAGCACCAATCCCAGAACACCTGGTCTTGCTTACTGACATCAGAGGGTGATGGAGA
>NW_005843921.1:8314-8862 GCF_000455745.1 Alligator sinensis | reverse complement strand
GATGCGAGATCAAAGGCTCCCCCAGCCACAGGAGTTTGCTCTATGGGATTTCTCTGATATTGCTCTGCCCTGTACCCTATTCTAACCCTACCCTCTGCAACCAATAAAGGTCTCCTTTGTACCTAGTGTGGGAGACTTATTGAGGGCTGGGTTTAATTATGCCCAGGAGGCCCCTTGGGTCTTTGGACTAAGGGAGACTATCCTTTTTGGTCCCTGACTTGGGGAAGTGCCCCAAGTTCTTGTATTGGGTCTAGGACACATAGGACTACTAGGCCTGTGTTCCCCTGAGGACACAGGCTCCAGAAAGTCCCTTCTCAGCGTGGTGGCAGCATACGTTACCCCAGACTCTGTGGTGGACTTTGAAAGGGGGTCTGCCAGGGTGTAGGTGCCCCTGGAGAGACACGTGGAGTCCATAAGGTTAACGGGCATAGTGAGGTGGGAGGCTCAGTGCAGGACCTCCCCTTACTGGCCCACCACACTCCCCCAGCAGGCACCTGCCCAGCAGGAAAGCCAGCACCCAGAGCAGCCAGAGATCTCCTTATCCTAGA
>NW_005843921.1:7154-8085 GCF_000455745.1 Alligator sinensis | reverse complement strand
CCCCCCCCCCGCCCGGGCCCGCCCCGCCCCCCCTGCCGCATCCCTGCCCTGCCCTGCCCTGCCCGCGCTATGGGACTGCCAAGGATCGCAGGCGGACCAGTCGGCGCACAGAATGGTATCCCTCCCAGCCAATCGCTGCAGGTCTACAGTTCCAGTTCCAGTTCCATCTCCGCCTTGGCCTTCCTGACCGCCCCCTGCAGCCCCGAGCACCCGAGGTATAGTCATTTTATACCATTGTAAGCAAACATTTCTGGGTGTTTCCCGAGTGTTTTAATTGCACTTTGCCAGGAATTGCTGTAATTGTCCAAAAATTTTGCTTTGACAGCGCTGTCCTCAACTTTTGTGAACCTCTTGCACCGGCCAGTACCCCTCATTCTCTGCTCAAAAACCTCACGGCTTCTTTCAGAGGCCATATAGTCACCCAGCAGAGTCCGCCCTGCTCCTGCAAGGTACGTCCCACCTCTACTGCGCTACGCGCTGGCTGTAGGTCGGAGTAGCAGGATGACTGTCGCGTGAAACTGCAGCTCTCTTTTCTTTTATAGCAGCAACACGAGCCCAGGCATGCTGTCACCCACATTTCTTAAGCAGTGTGCCTATATATATCTCTATCTCTGTCTCTGTGTATATATATATATATATAAAGCTCTGTATATCTCTATGTAGGCATATACGTAGAGCTCTCTCTCTGTCTATCACTATATATCTCTATCTCCATTTCTACGTAGGTGTATTTCTATCTCTATCTCTATCTCACAGTGTTTGCTGTGAAAGCCCCAGACCCTGTGAGAGGCCATGGCTCTCTCTGCAGCCCATTTTGTAGCAGTCCTGGCTCTGCACAGCCGGGGCAGATGAGTCCAAGTCAGAGCCCCTGGCCGTGGCCCGCAGCAGGGCTGGCTGGAAGGGGAGGCAGAGGCCTGAGCCCTTGGAGGGG
>NW_005843921.1:4634-6499 GCF_000455745.1 Alligator sinensis | reverse complement strand
GGGCGTAGCACTTCACCACGTCTCCCCAAAGTCAGGGTAGATGTACACCCGATAGCCTGGAGGCCTGGGATCACGGCTCTGCTCCAGGTCAGGTCAGTCTAAGTTTCAGCAGCCGAGCTGTTGCCCATGCTGCTGGGCTCCTGGGTGAGGTGCTCCTGCCTGCTCTCACCTAGCTGGACCCATTCCCCTGACGGGAAGTGAAAAATGGAGCTTCATACCCAGGACTAAAACCAACTGTCAGGCTGGGGCTGTAACTACTGTGCTTTTTGTGGCTCTCACCTGGGGGCACTTAGCCCTGAAAACATGCCACGCCCCCAGGCTCCTGGAAACGCTGGCTAATATATGTCTTCTGTTGAGCGGGTTCCTCCTTGTAGGCACTAAGTCCCACGCTGCTCCGTCAGCAAGACGAGGTCAAGTCCTGATACGGGAACGGTGGGTCTTTAGGTGCGAGCATTGCGACTTCTCATCTGGACTAAAACGGGGCCCATGTAAAGACACCAAAGCCCCCCAGTCCTTAATGCTCTCGTTCCACCTCAGAGGCACCGAGTCCAGGGGCGCAGCCCAGAGCTTCATGTGCAGAGGTGCTTGCTAGCGTGCAGGGTGGAGCACTGGTCTACAGTCTCAGCATCCTGGGTTTGAATCCTGGCCTTGGCTGGCAAAGTGGTTTCCTGGGTAAGTACTTTGCTCTTGTAGCGTCCTCCCTCTTTCATTGCTGTGGCTGGAGGCACCGGGTCAAGAGGCGCACCCGACACCATTCCTTTTAGCAGAGCTTGCTGGCCTTGTGGGGAGAGTGTTTCTCTAGAGACTTGGTGTCAGGGGTTCAAACTTTATCCTGGCACTGTGAGCAAGTACCGTTAATAAACTGGTCTCTGGGAGAAGTTCTTTACTCCTGGGGTCCAACTCTTTCATTGCTGTGCCCAGAGGCACCAAGATAAGAGGCGCACCCGACAGATCCCTGAGAAGGAAAGCTAGCTGACCTTGTGGGTGAGGCGCTTCCTTGAGACTGGGATTCATGGTTTCAAATGCCACCGTGAGTAAGTACCAATAATAAGCTGGTCGCTGGGAGAAGTTCTTTACTTCTGGGGCCGTGACTCTTTCATTGCTGGGCCCAGAGGCACCGAGCTAAGAGGCACACCCGACAGATATCTGAGAAAGAAAGCTTGCTGGCCTTGTGGGGTGAGTGCCTCTCTAGAGACTGGGAATCATGGGTTCAAATCCTGCCCTGGCACTGTAAATAAGCTGGTCTCTGGGAGCAGTTCTTTACTCCCGGGGCCCCTGACTCTTTCATTGCTGGGCCCAGAGGCATTGAGATAAGAGGCGCACCCGACAGGTCCCTGAGAAGGAAAGCTTGCTGGTGTTGTGGGGAGAGTACTTGTCGGAAGCATGGGTTCAAATCCTGCCCTGGCACTGTAAATAAGCTGGTCTCTGGGAGCAGTTCTTTACTCCCGGGGCCCCTGACTCTTTCATTGCTGCGGCCAGAGGCATCGAGATAAGAGGCGCACCCGACAGATCTCCAGGAAGGAGAGCTTGCTGGCCTTGTGGGGAGAGTGCTTGTCTGCAGAGTGGGATTCATGGGTTCAAATCTCTCTCTGGCACTGTGAATAAGCTGGTTTCTGGGAGAAGTTATTTACTCCTGGGGCCCCTGACTCTTTCATTGCTGTGGCCAGAGGCATCGAGATAAGAGGCGCACCTGACAGGTCTCCAGGAAAGAGAGCTTGCTGGCCTTGTGGGTGAGGCGCTGCCTTGAGACACTGGTGACATGGGTTCTAGTCCTGTGTGTGTCTGGGCCTGGTGAGTGATCCTGAGGGAGCCCAAGACCCATGGCCTGGGTGCCCCCCTAGCTGTGCTGTTTGAGCGCACAGCAG
>NW_005843921.1:2653-4189 GCF_000455745.1 Alligator sinensis | reverse complement strand
GGCTCACTCAGGATCACTCACCAGGCCCAGACACACACAGGACTAGAACCCATGACACCAGTGTCTCAAGGAAGCACCTCAACCACAAGGCCAGCAAGCTCTCCTTCCTGGGGACCTGTCGGGTGCGCCTCTTATCTCGATGCCTCTGGCCACAGCAATGAAAGAGTCAGGGCCCCAGGAGTAAAGAAGTTCTCCCAGAAACCAGCTTATTTACAGTGCCAGGGTAGGATTTGAACCTATGATTCCCACTCTTTAGACAAGTACTCTCTCCACAAGGCCAGCAAGCTTTCTTGCTCCAAAACTTGTCAGGTGCGCCTCTTATCTCAACGCCTCTGGCCACAGCAATGAAAGAGTCAGGGCCCCAGGAGTAAAGAACTTCGCTCAGAAACCAGCTTACTCACAGTGCCAGCGTGGGATTTGAACCCATGATCCCCACTTTCTAGAGAAGCACTCACCCCACAAGGCCAGCAAGTTTTCCTTCCAAGGGACCTGTCAGGTGCACCTCTTGACTCGGTGCCTCTGGCCACAGCAATGAAAGAGTTGGGGCCCCAGGACTACAGCGTTTGGACCAGAGACAAGTTTATTAAGAGTACTTGCTCACAGTGCCAGGGTGGGATTTGAACCCATGATAACAA
Organism: Alligator sinensis; assembly: GCF_000455745.1. Classification (NCBI taxonomy): domain Eukaryota; kingdom Metazoa; phylum Chordata; order Crocodylia; family Alligatoridae; genus Alligator; species Alligator sinensis. The sequence goes on along the minus strand of NW_005843921.1, from coordinate 3,554 downwards.
GCCTCAAAGCCAGCACTCTCCCCACCAGGCTAGCAAGCTCTCCTGGTGAGCAGATTGTCAGCTGCACCTCTTGACCCGGTGCCTCTGGCCACAGCAATTAAAGGGACAGCAGGTTGGCCGCATTGTAGTACTCACAGTGCCAGGGTGCCAGGGCTCGGGCAGAGGTGCAAGTACAGCCAAATCAGGTGCAGAGAGAGAGAGAGAGAGAGAGAGAGCGCACAATATAGAGATAGAGATAATAAAAAAACCCTGCACTATCACTGTGACACAGGAGGGAGACAGCTGGAGAGACCAAGGGTGCACCACAGGCCTCGGGCCCCGGCCCTCCCAGGGAGCTGGTTAAATAGGGGGTTGTGTTGCTATATTAATGCAGACTCTAGGACCATGTTAGACTCCTTTCAGACTTCCCTTGTTTTACTTAACCAAGGGAGCATCACTGCACCGGCGTGAAACGGGGACCTGTTACATAACACCTGGTGCCTGGAAGTGGGGTGCAGATTGAGGCGCAGGGGCAGAGCCACAACAAAAAGGGACCTTGGGCATGTAAAGTGGGGCTTAGGTCGCCAGCCGGGAGCCTGAGTCCAATACTGTTACCCGAAAACCCTGACTCGGCTGCTGCCCAACCCTGGAGGTGACCAGACATCAGGGCCTCCTCTATCTTGGACCTTAAGGCTTCCCCGATGGCAACAACTGCGTCTCAGTGAAGGCCGAAAAGTTTCCCAATCTTACCCGATCAGCAGCCAGGCGCCCAACTCCCTTAAACCAGTCAGCATTCAGAAGATATGCCTATCTCCCCAGCCAGCCCCACCGCCCCCGTGGAGCAGCGCCGGCTCACGCTGCCCCGCACCTCTTCTCCGGCCCGTGTGTCCACAGGACAAAAAGGCCACAACGTCAGGCTCCC
>NW_005843921.1:0-1361 GCF_000455745.1 Alligator sinensis | reverse complement strand
CAGGGGTGTGCCCCACTGGCAGCTGCGTCTGGCCTGGACCCCGCTTACAGGGCGGCCGCGCTGCGCAAGACCGCCAACCAGATCTACGGCCTTTAGAAACAAGGTGGTGGTGACACACGCCTTGCTTACAGGGTTGTCCACCTGCCACCTCACTGCTGCACAAGTGCAACACCATCAAGGGCAGAGACCTATTTCCGGGTTACAAGGAGCTCGCCCAAAGGCTCACGCGTCCAAAATTTGGCCAATACGTGATCGAGACCTAAAGGCAGGGAGGCCGCTCTGTCCAGAGTCCCTACCTTTTGCATCCCGCTTTGCTGGCTTTTGGCCTCTCGTGTTTTGCCCGCCACGTGTCCTTCTGGCAGCTGCAAAAAGAAAAAGAAAAGCAATAACAACCCACCCCAGGAAAAGAACAGGGGGACACAGCTAGCAAAACTGCTAGACATCTTCCCAGCCCCTTGACGATCTGGGAAGATGCCTTCAAAGTTAATGACATCCACCCAGTGTGCGAGAGCCACGGCCACGTGAAGAGGTGCACGTCACTGGGCTATGCCAGCTTATACGGGCAGATAACCTAGTCCTTGGCCTTCATATCACACAAATATCTCTCCCCCGCTCTCACCTGAAGGAGACCCACAGGCAAATTTATGCTGCTAACAGTTAAAGCTCGCCTGAGTGGAAGGCACTTTGCTTAGCTAATTTTTCTTCTGGGTTTCAGGGCCAGTGCTGCTTGTTTCCCTTTGCAGCAGATCTTGGCAGCGTTAGAGACGCAAGAGGCCCCACGTGCACCCTCCACCCGTGTACCCAGGCGCACACAGAGTTAAGTGATCACGTCTGATCAGGGCTGAGAAACTCGGAGGGGAAACTGAGGCTTCCTCCCCAGCTCTCGTCTTCCATGAGCCCAGATCAAGAACTGAACAGTGATACCTGCTCGGCCTTTCCTAGCCTGGGTGGATTCATCTCCGGCTGACTGTTCTCTGTCCAGGCTTCACCCTGTTGAGTTTTGAGATGATTCAAGTATTGCAGCTTCTGTCCCTGCCTTTGATACCTATTCCACAGTTTAAGTCTGGGAAATGTATCCCTGCTGTTGAACCTGAGTTGTTTCCTCTGCTCACTTCCATCCTTTCTGCCCCATGTGAACTGCCTTTCAGACCCTCACTCTCTTTATTGCATTATACCCTTGGCCCAGTATAGAGTTATTGCAAATTCCAGTGAAAAAGACACCCCCAGTATTTAGGGCTTTCCCCTCAAATCAACCCCTCCGGCCCTAATCATTTAGCTCCCTGGTAAGGTGCTTTCCTGTATCCACCAGACCAGAGCACTGCCTTGTCTTTAGGACTTGATGTCTCCTTGCAATCCCCTGC
>NW_005843920.1:25232-29716 GCF_000455745.1 Alligator sinensis | reverse complement strand
GCTAGTGGAGGGGGAACACCAACCCCCAAGATAAAGGCTTGTGCCAGGGCCAGCAGCTGGCAGGGGGTCTTTCCAGGGATCCCACACAACACTGCCCAAGAAGGGGCTCTCTGGGAGCTCAGCCACACAGGGAGACTCATAGGAAGCCCAGAGGAAGAGTCCCCATGGGGAGACTCATGCCAAAACCCAAGCTTGGGGAGTTTCTGGCACCAGGCCACCAACAACGCCCCTGAACCTCTGTGCTGCTTAAGCCAGCAGTCTCCTGCCATGGTGTGGGGGACCCTGCTCAGCTGTTCCTGTACTGGGCAAGGGACACCCCTCATCTGTCAGCACGACCTGCCTGGAGCCCTAATACCTATCTGGGCAACACCCCGATCAGCCCTGGTCCTGGTTGTCCAGTAGCCCCTGGTGCCAGAGCCTCAGGCCCTCTCTGCTCATTGCCCTGTGTGCTCGGGGCACATCAGGGGCAGTGACTGGGGCTGGAAACACACAGTGGTTCCCTGGAGCCAGAGCGCAGCCCAGCCCAAACCCCTGGGAACAGCAGGCTGGAGCAAAGCTCAGCATGGACCTGCCTCCAACGTGGCCTCCCTATCTGGTGCTGCTGGGACGGGTCCTGCTCCACCATTTAAACAGCACAGATGTCAGTACTGACCTATAAATAGATTGAAAAACCAACTCTAGACCTTCATCTGCTTCCTCAGGTTCCTCTTAATCAACGGACACATCCATGCTGTGTCCAGTGAGACCTGCAATAAGGCCCTTATAAAACAAGTACGAGCCTATGAACTCTGAGCAGGTCTCAGGGGTCGGTGAAGCCCAGAGGGGGCTGACTATCAGGGACAAACCTCAGGACTGGAGGCCTCAGCCCCAAGACCCTCAGGCTCCCAGGCTCCCCCAGCTAGCACTGGCACCTCAGGGAACATCGCTGGGGCCCAAATCCCTGCAAAACCCACGAGACACCCTCCCACCAGCCCCTTATTGCTTTGCAGTGAGAGGGCATCCTCTAGCTCAGCACAGCCTGCGTAGAGAGGCAGAGATGTTCAGAGAGACTCAGTGCCCTGCCATGTCACAGCTTTCTGCAGCATGTGGGACAAGGGCCCTCGGGGCAGAGACAGACCAAACCAGGGACGTTCCTGTGCCCTTACCCCGACCCTGCAGAGACTCAGGCTGAACCAGGCTGATTCCTCCACCAGGGGGTTCTGGGATTGAGAGTATGGTCAGGGGTAGACAGGTAAGAAAGCTTTATTGACTTAACAAAAACACAACTACGCGTAGTAACAAGACAAACAGTGACAGACAAAAGCAATTCGTGTCGGCAACTTATCGGCAGTCCCCTCTGATGCCTGATATACAGCAAGGTTCTCTTTCCACAAAGTTCAGCGAAATCAGGCGTCCCTGAACGACAGTGTCCAAAGGGGTACCGGGAAGGACCCTGGAATGCAGTCCTTGGGCTCCTCGAGGTCCACGGGCCCACTGATCCAGGCAACAGCTAACTAATCCTTTTCACGGAGCTGTATTTCTCTTGCTTCTGAATGGTTTCCAGATATTCCAGCCAATTTAAAGCTTCTGAATGATACTGATAACGTACAAACACTCAGATTCCTTTTACTTCAACTGTCCTTAGACTGACCAATTAGCAGTACAAGCCTTGCATTTCTTTGATAAGGTAATTTTAACTACGCCACAGGTCCTTACTACTTCAAGGCTTTGCTAATATTACCAGGCCTTACTTTATACAAGGTCTCACTACATCTAAAACTTTAATTAGGCTTTTAGCAACAACATATAGCTCTATATAAAACAAATACAGAAAAAAAAACTAGGTCTAATTTCATAGGGCCTTCAGCAAGCACCTGTATCACACAGACATAATTTCAGCTGTCACACAGCCCCTGCCCAACAGCCTGCAGCCAGATAGGGCTCATCTACCAGGGGCTCTCACTAGCCTGGGAGGCAACCAGATCCCGCAGTGTCAGAGGGGGACACAGCGAGAACCACATGGCACTCCAAAGTGGTTTTACTTTAGGACTTCAGCACTGAGGCCTTAACCTAGAACCCAGGGCAGGGAATGCAGACACCTCTCCCCTCAGCTTCCTCTCCCAGCTGCAGGGCAGGAGCCTGCCAGGAGCAGCCCCCCTGCAGCCGGCGGGAGCAGCTGGGCTGGAACAGGCTGGGGAGGTTAGCCCTGCCTGTGCTGCTCCCCCTGGCCTGCCCCTTCCCTCCTCCAGCCTGGCCTGGACAGGGCATGTTTCCGCATACAAGCTGCTCCCCTGCATCTACCCAACACCTACTCCCTGTCTCTCAGTCCTACCCAGCCTAAGCGATCCTTGTAGCACTGACCGGTTGCACTGATGCCGTCCACTTTTCTGCTGGGAGTGAGACCCACAGTCAGAGGACAGGGACAAGCAGCAGGGTCACTGTGTGTGTGCCTTGGCAAAGGGTACAGATATGGAGCAACAGGCACTGCCTATAGCACATGGGCACAAGTACACACACATAGAGTAGCAACACATATGCACACACATGTAAGTCCCTCCATATTATTCCTTGGTCAGACCCTGGCAAACTTCCTGTGAAAGCTTAGCTAAACATAGCAAACCTGCCCATGTAGCTGCCTCTGGAAACTCACGGCCACTGCAACCAGGAGCTGAGCTTCCCTCCTGGGCTCTGGCCTCTGCTCCTGCAGTGCCCTGCTCTGCCCCCTGCTCCTCCAGGCCCTAGTCCCAGGTGAGAGTTGGGGGCTGCAGACATCTCCACATATTGCACAGGAGACAGGCAGCACAGGGACACAGAGAAGGGCAGGCACTGGGCCAAAGGGAAGCAGGTCCCTTACAGGCAGGTAGTGCCTTGGTCAGCATTTTTCACTGGCTGTGCTCAGTAAGACAGAAGGCAAACCAATGCGGCCCCCTGCTCCACCCCAGGCCCCTGCCATTCACTGTAATACCTGGCCTACCCTAGGTGATTCCCAGGAGCATGGGGAAGCCCCATCCTGGATATGTATGCTCCAAGATCCATCTCCCACTCCCACATGGCCTCCTTGCGCTGCCCCACACCGCCCCCACCTGCTGCCTTTGCATCTCCTGGAAAAGCAGGAGCTCCTTGGGGCAGGGCCCTGATGTCTGCTCTGGGCCGGTGCAGCACGAGCACAACAAAGGCTGGACCAGAGCTGTAGGCATTCAGAGCTGTAAGGACAAGGGAGGACCTAGCATGAGCAAGGGGAAAACCACAGGCATCCCCTGAGAGCAGGGATCAGCAGCAGCCACTGCACTGGACCCAGGGAACAAAACGCACACAAACAGGCACACATGTATGTGCATGCACACTGCCTGATTTGCAGTTTCCCCTGATCCAGCCCCCATCTCCAGACCCAAGAGGGCGTGTCATATTGGGGTTCAGGCCCTGAGCTGCCAGGATAACCCTTTGCAAGCAGGAGCCAGGGGCACCATGACATGATACAGGACCAGGGTGGGGGGACCTCTCTTCCACTCCCAGCCCAGGCCTATGAACCCGAGCTGGCAACAAGCAAGTAGCTGCAGGGGGGCAGGAGTGAGGGAAGATGGTGCATTACAGGGCAGACCAGGAGCGGGGCAAGGTGAGGCCTCAGCCCCAAGCCCCTCAGGCTCCCCCAGCTAGCACTGGCACCTCAGGGAACATCGCTGGTGCCCAAATCCCTACAAAACCCAGTATCCATACCCTAACTCAGGTTACTGAACGGGCATTCAACATGACCTGCTGGGATCTGGCCTCATCCCTGCCAGGTGCCATCGTCTCCTGTCCCCCGGACTAATGGGGATGTCTTATCCCAACTAAGGAGAGAAGGCCCAAATGGACCAAGGCTGAGGATCAAGGGCCCCTGAGACACTCGTGCCCTGTCATCAGGAGGGTGGAGAAGAGCAGGGAACTGAAGCCAGAGTCCTGCCCACAGCCTGGTTCAGCCATGGATCCCAGCACCGGCCCTTCCCCTCTGTCTGTGCTCATCCCACCCCCTTCTTATGTGCCAGAGACTCAGAGCCCTGTGCAGAGAGAGGAGGGCCCTGTGCTGAGCACTCCCAGCCCAGGGCTGCTCACACCCTCCTGGCAGCTGCATGCAAATCCCTGGCCAGGGGCTCCTGCTTAAATACAGCTTCTGGGCCGTGAAGCCTCAGTCCATGCCCGGCCCCTTCTTGCCTTCTGGGAGTCCCCCTTGTTATAGGGCAACAGAAATGAGCTCCTTATTTCTCTTCCTCTTTCTTCTCTCTTCTCTCCCATGTAGGTTGTGGGGAAGGGTGGTGGGAAGCCAGAGCGCTGGGGCTTCTTCCTTGGACCTGCTTCTTCACCTACTTTCTCTTTTCTTTAGGTGTCCTCTCTGCTGTGCAGCTGGTTGAGTCTGGCCCAGGGGTGGTGAAGCCTGCAGAGACCCTCACCCTGACCTGCACTGTCACAGGTTTCTCCATCACCACCAGTGGTTACACTTGGAGCTGGATCCGGCAGCCTCCTGGGAAAGG
>NW_005843920.1:22966-24909 GCF_000455745.1 Alligator sinensis | reverse complement strand
CAAGCAGTACAAGTCTCAAGAAGGCTTCATCACAGAGCATTTGGATCCTTGTCAGCATGGATGGGTATGGCAGTGGGGCTCCTCCTCACCGCCTGGCCCTGCCTGCCCAAAGGGCCACCAGCACAATACTCCTGAATTCAAAACCATGTCTTTCCTGCAATTGCATTCAACAAACATTTCCAAATTGCTTGAAGGGAAGTACACGTTTTCCTCTCCCCCTCCAGTTTTTCCTAAACAGTGTGAGGGTTTGTGGAGTATTCACTCTAATCTCTTGGCATATATAAATCAGAGTTGAGTATATTAAGTCTCAAAATACCAGATCATTCGTCATTTCTTTCTTTCACTTGTGACCCTGAGTCTTGCCTTCCATGTCTTGTTGTCGAAAAGAGTTTGTCTGGGTGGATATAACCATTAAGCAATGGAGTACTGGTCTATCCTATTGATTGTTTGACCTTTCTTAACAAAAAGAAGAAAAAAAGGTGTTTTATTTTGTAGTAAACCAGAAAGGAAAACTCACCGGGTCTTCTTCGTGCTAAAATTCTTTTATTAGGTGTCTATCTAATTTTTTTACATTGATTCTTAGGTCTCAGCATTGCCTGAGTTGTGTGATCTGACAGAAGCCTGTTTCAGAAGCTACTGGTTAATGCCTTCTCCAGTAGAGGTAAGTGTTATGTCCCATATAATCTTTTACCTTAGGTTTCTCCTTTACAGCGATGCTTCAGCCTGACCCAATTTCCCGAAAGAAGGATTTAAGAAAAGTTTTACTTGTCACTGCGCGACTCCGCCATCCCTCCTCCGCTGACTGTCCCTTTCTTGACGTCACGCTGACTCCAGGAGAGTATTCTTGTCGGTGATTATTTATTTTGTTTCCCTCGACTCGACGCAGTCTCCTGTCTTTTCCAGCCACCTGACAGTCGATTCTTCTCTGCCCCATCTTTACAATCAGCCCCTCTTTGTTCCCCTGTGTCAGGCCTGTCTCCTCTCTCTCTGTCTGGTGATGCTCCAGGTGCATCGAGCAGCTGCTCCAGAAATGCAGTTTCCACTTTTCTTTTCCCGGTTCTTTCCGGGTCTTGGGTAATGTCGCTGCAAGTTCTCTATGTTCATGACAGTGTTCCTAACTCCCTTTGGCTCCCATAGCACTCATCTTCATGGCCACCAAACAAAGAGAAATGCTTACATGTCCTTGAATCCTCCTAGGCCATCACATCCTCAGCAGCCACTCAGGACCTTCCTTCCTGCTTCTGTATTTCATCAGATATTTGAAACCCCACTCAGCAATACTTGTCACAGCGATCCCAAAGGTTGTTATGGAACCGGGGTGGCCAAATACCTTTGGCATCTTGGAAGCTCAACTTTTACTGAGCTGAATAGACTCTCTCAGGTGACAACCTTTGCAGGGACCATTCTCACGGGGAAGCCTGCACAAGGACACCTCCCTGCACAGACACGGCTCTGTAGCTCTCTTCCAGCCTGGTGCCTCCCCGCGCTCCAGCTCCTTCTCACGCAGCAGGCCCTGGGCACCTGCAGGGCAGAGATTGGAGGCCAGAGATTGCTCTGTGCCAAAACAGCCGCACCCTTGCACCCGGTCAGCAATTGGGAAGGGATCACAATGGTCACCAGGTAGAAAAGCAGGATCAGCAGGCAGGGAGACATTGTAAGGGCCTGGACCCTGCTCTCTGCTCAGCACCAGCCAAGCCTGGCACCTGAGAGCAGGCCCGGGCTGCTCCTCCAATGGGTAAGGCCAGCTGCAACCGGAGGGACTCTTGCATCTCTAGGACCCCCATATCTCCACAGACAGGACCCTTCCAGAAACCACCCAAGACTTGGCTTTCCCAGCAGCCTGGAGGCATTAGGCACAGCTGGCATTGCCCTGAGCTAGGACCCTTACGTCTCCATCCTCTGACCAAACCCTAAATACACACAGTCTGCCTCTGGCTCTCAGC
>NW_005843920.1:22184-22864 GCF_000455745.1 Alligator sinensis | reverse complement strand
ACGCTCCTCTGCCGGGGCCCTGCCAGGTCCCTTCAGCAAAAGGGCAATCCGGGCCCCGGGGCCTGGAGTGGGAGTTGCACAGAGGTGGGATAGGAGGGTCCATTACCTGCTGTCTGTGCTTAGCACAGCTGATCCCCATCATCTTTAAGAAGGCCTTTGACACTGTCTGTCACCACATCCCATCCTTATCAATAAATTAAGTGATTGGGGCATTGATGCCTGCACAGTTGGATAAGTAAAAAATTGTCTGATGGGGTGCACCCAGAGAGTAGTGGTGCACGGGTTGTAATCAAGCTGGCAAGATGTGGGTAGTGGGGTACCCCAAGGCTCGGTCCTCAGGCCCGCACTGTTTAACATCTTCATCAGCAATTTGGACGAGGGGGTGGAAAGCACGTTGTCCAAGTTTGCTGATGACACTAAGTTGAGGGGCGAGGTGGACACACTTGAAGCGAGAGATCGGCTGCAACTAGGTTTAGACAGACTCCAAAAGTGGGCAGAAGAGAATAGGATGGGGTTCAACGTAGATAAATTCAGGGCGCTGCACCTTGGGAGAAGGAATCCACAACACACATACAGGCTGGGGAGCTCCCCTCTTGAAAGCACAGAGGCGGAAAGTGATCTCAGAGTCATTATTGACCCAAAGATGAACATAAGCCGCCAATGCCAGACCGCAGCCAGCA
>NW_005843920.1:17083-22164 GCF_000455745.1 Alligator sinensis | reverse complement strand
TGCATCCAAAGGTGCATCTCAAGCCGGTCCAGAGAGGTGATATCAACAACCCTCTATGCGACTTTGGTCAGGTCGCAGTTGGAGTACTGCGTCCAGTACTGGGCACCGCACTTCAAAAGGGATGTGTCAGCCTGGAGAGGGTTCAGAGGAGGCCCACCCGCTTGGTGAGAGGGCAGCAGGACCGGCCGTACGAGGAGAGACTGAAGGACCCGAACCTGTTCAGCCTCAGCAAGAGGAGACTGACTGGGAACCTGGTGACTACCTATAAGCTCATCAAGGGAGATTAACAGCAAATAGGCAGACTCCTTTTTTTCCCCCCAGCACAACCTGCTTTCCCCCCAGCACGACCTGGGCTGACAAGGAACAATGCTGATGGAGGACAGGTTTATGTTAGAGAGCAGAATGCAATATTTCACAGTTAGGATGGCCAAAATCTGGAATCAACTTCCAAGGGAAGTGGTCCTCGCCTCTACTTTACACAAATGCAAGAGGAGGTTGGATGATCACCTGTCTGGGGTCTTGTGAACCCAGCATTCATTCCTGCCTGTGGGAAGGGGTCAGGCTAGATGATCTGTTCAGGTCCCTCCTCACCCTAGCTACTATTAAACTATGAGGAAACTATACATGGCCCTACACCCGGCAAACATCCTCCACCCCCAACAGGGGCTTCAGATATTTCCAAAGTCTTTTGGCAGGCTTACTATGTGCAGGCCCAAGCCGGGAGGCTTGGGGTTCAGATGCCCCCAAGTTTCGTCTGCCCTCCCACAAGTGCATTGGGCAGGGGAGCAGCAGGGAGGACTCCTTTCCTGGGAACATGGCAACTGCCCTGCTGGGAGCCCTCGACAGTGACTGCTGTAAGGGATACTGAGCTTAAGTAGCTGAGCTTCCCGAGCTGAGTTAAACATGGCCAGAGCAGGGAGGAGCCTGGGAAGGGCAGGTCTATCCTGTCCTGGGTTTACATGTATGCAACGTGGAGCCTCGGCCCCTGCATAATCCTCCCAGCGCTCCAGCCCCTCGGAGTCAGAGGGGAGCAGGGGGTCACAGGGATCTGGCACTGCCCATCAGCCTCTGTGCAGCCCCAGTAACAGGATGGCATCCTGGGAAAACATTTTGTTCCTCCTGGCAGCAATGCCAGGTAATTTGCCAGCCCCAGCCATGCCCTGGGCTCCTCGCAGACCCCAGGAAACCTCCTCTGCCTGATGCAGAGCAGGCTGCCTTTAGCAGGATGCTTCCCCATGGCTCCTGAGGCTGTGGGGCAGGCCCTGCAGGGATGTGATGCTTACAGAGCTTTTCTCCCCAGGTGCCCGGTCCCAGGTGCAGCTGGTGGAGCCCAGAGGGGGAGTTCAGAAGCCCGGGGGGTCTCTGCGCCTCTCCTGCAAAACCTCGGGATTCACTTCCAGCAACTGTTACAAGACCTGGGTCCACCAGGCTCCTGGGAAAGGGCTGGAGTGGGTCGGTCTCATACGCAGCCAAGTAATGGTCTCACAGCAGAGTACAGTAGTGCCGTAAAGGGTGATTCACCATCTCCAGGGATGAGTCCAGCAGCACCACACAGCTGCAGATGAACAACCGGAGAGATGAAGACATGGCCCAGTGTTACTTTGCCGGATACAAAGTGATCCCAAACCTCCTGGGCTTCATACAATAACCTTGAACTTTGACTGTTCAGGCCAGCAGAGAGAAGAACACATTGTTTAATCTTGTCTAATTAAATACTAATAGGCTTAGACCAGGTCCAGCTCCCAATGCCCACCTCCCCCGCCCCATTTTTGTGTCATGTCTCAGGCCAAATCAATGAAATCAGTTCTGCATTGTGTCCACTGAGCACAGCTCAATTGTTCAAGTCCTTTTGGTGCTGCCACGGGGAAGTCTCCTCCCTCCCAGCCTAGGCTACAGCCTGGGGCTTCAGATCTTCCCACATCCGTGGCAGGCATCCTGCACGCAGGCCCAAGCCTGGAGGCCTTGTGCTTCAGATGCTCCCTAGTCTTGCTTCCCGCTGGACAGAGGAAGGTAGAGGAAAAGCCCAGGAGCAATCCCTCATCACCAAAATTGTGTAGCTGAGATCCTCCCGCTGGAGGCTTTCAAGTCTCTCACAGGCAGCAGCCTGCCGGCCCCTCAGCTCCCTAAAGCTTCTCCTGGACATGACATGCCCCTGCACTGACCCATCAGGGCTCAGTGCATTTTCCGTCTTCAGCGCCAAGCCTGCATCCAACCCCTCCACGGCCCTTGAAGCCTGCTCCATACACACACCAGCAGAAAGTGAGGAAGCAAGGCAGGAGCCAGCCCGGCCTGCGGAGATGCTTCCCAAAGTGCCACCCCCAGACAGTGCTGCTGCCCAGGAGCAATCCCTGAGCAGCGTGGCTGGAGCTCCCTCCCTGCCTCACCCCAGGAAAAGGCCCCAGGGAGGAAGAGGACCCAGGAACTGCCCTGCACAGGGCAGGGACAGGGCGGCTGTGGCCAGCTCAGCACACGCTGTAGCCAGCTCGGCAGACATTGTCCAGACTCCCAAGGATCACACTAAGCAGCTTTCAATGGGGCTGGGCCTCTGGGCTGAACAGGCCTGTCAAGGGGGAAGGTCAGAATAGCAGCTGGGAGGCTTTAGACTCCAGCTGCCAGGGATCACAGTCACATCTGTCCTCCACCGACACTCCCAGCATCACGGCCCTGCCACTGGGAGGAAACCAGGAGCTTCGCCCAGCTCGGAGCCCAAACTGAACAGTTTTTCCAACCAAGACCTCACCCAAGAACCCCTGGTATTTTATAGTTTCCTGGACAACCTTAGCTGCGGCAATGCTCCCTCCCTGTTGTACAACAGAACCACAAACAAACACCAAAGACAGTGTCAGAGATAAAAGAAGTGCAAGATCTCATGCCAGCATCACCATCTTGAGGACCAAAAACCACCAGTCCCTGCAGCCGCACTCCCTGGCAGCCCCCAACCCCACCACGTATTACTGAGCTGGGGACAGGGTGACAGAGCCGCGCAGGGGCTGCTCAAGAGGCAGAAGCAGGCTCTGATCAGACACCAGCACCAATTTTTCCTGAGAGACAGCGTGTGACTGTAGGAACAAGAAAAAGAGCCAAAGGCCCCACACCTGGAGAAACCGCCGCCCTGCCCTGCCCTGCTGAAGGAAATGTGCCCTTTTCCCAGAGCACAGCCAGGTGCTGCCTATGTCCAGGGACCAGCTGGGAATCACCAAGCGGGTCTCAAGGGACGTGAAGACCTTCTGCAAGGCCCTCAGTCTCTTGGCAGAGAGAGGCAGCCAGGACTCACTCACCATTGACCCCAGCACCTCACAAGCACACAGCAGGGTCAGTCTATGCCACAGGGAAAGCCCCAGCCCCTTCCTCCCACAGTGGGACCCAGGCATTCCCAGTTCCCCCACCTTCCTCCTCCTGCCCCATCCCTCCAACAAGCCCAAGCCCCTGAGTCAGTGCTAGTGGAGGGGGAACACCAACCCCCAAGAAAAAAATATTTTAATTAAGCTTAGGATAAATCAATAATGTTTAGCAAGCATATAGCATTCATTTTATTGTATGTTTTAATGTATGGATTTTAAGTTGTTATTATGAATTAAGTTTGTTACTGCATCTTTACAGCGATTGCAGGTTGTCCCAGCAACACCCTCCTAGCTACTCATGGACATTACCAGCCTATATACCAACACCCCACACCAGGATGGCATCCGAGCCTGCCTTACATATCTATAAGAGCAAGATTACAATTCAGAGTACAGACCCGAAGATATTACTGACCTCATACACTTCATCTTCATACACAACTCAACACTTCCTCCAGATGATGGGAACAGCTATGGGCACTAAAATGGCCCCACAGTATGCCAACATTTGTATGAGGCACCTGGAAGAAGAATTCCTCAAGGACTGCACCACCAAACCCTTGCTATACTTAAGATATATCGATGACATCTTCATCATTTGGACTGAAAACTTGCAATCTCTGATTGAGTTCCATCAGAAATTCAACAATCACCATCCCTCCATCTGACTATCTCTTGAATACTCCAGCACCAACATCTCCTTTTTGGACATGATGATCAGCATCCATAAGGGCCAGCTACAGACCTCATTATGCAAGAAACCCACAGACCAACATGTGTATCTGCAGTGAACAAGCAATCACCCTAAACACACCAAAAAGGCTGTAATATACAGCCAAGCCCTCAGATACCCCCACATTTGCACTGAGGAGAACACCTGGGATTGCCACGTCACCAGTCTAAGAAAGGCTTTCACCCAACAAGGAAACTCCTCCAGAGAGATAGATCGCACGTTTGAAAGAGCCATCTGGATACCATGTGAAGAATTGCTGCAATACAGAAGAAAACCCCCAACAAATTGCATACCAGCAGTTATGACATATCACCCTTCCCGCAAATCCACAAGAAAAATCCTCAAACAATTGCAACCCACACCAGAAAAAGACCTTATTTTTAAAGAGTTCTTCCCAGAGCCAACCAGCCTAGCCTTCAAACAAGCATCGAACCTCGTTAACCTCATCACCAAAAGCAAACTTCCTCAGGCCCAAAACACACCAACTGGATCCAGACCGTGCCAGGACAAGAAATGCAAAAACTGCCAACACATCTCCACCACCCCCACGATTGCTACACACCACAAGAGAGCCATCAGCATAACCGTATCTAACACCTGCACCTCTAGAAATGTAGTACATCTCATCAAATGCACCAAATGCCCGGATGGAAAATACATGGGAGAGACCAAACAACAACTGCGCACCAGAATGAATGCACGCCGGAAATCTATCCAAGACAGAAATACCCAATTACCCGTGTGGGCACATATGTCACAAGAAAACCATTGTCTCAGTCCTGATCCTCAATAGAAACTTAGAAAACACTTGTCAGAGATGAGCCTATAAACTCCACTTCATCAACCTCCTGGATACTACAAATCATGGATTAAATATAGACCCTGGATTTATGACACATTATAACCTGCCTGATATCTGACTCCCCAGGTACCTCCCCACTATACATCCCCCTTATCTCCCCCCCGTCCCCCCCATCCTGCCACTGCCCCGTCCACCCTGTCTCTCA
>NW_005843920.1:5557-14083 GCF_000455745.1 Alligator sinensis | reverse complement strand
CTGCAGCTGCGCGCTCTGACAGCTGCAGACACCGCCACGTATTACTGTGCCAGAGACACAGTGACACAGAGCAGAGCAGGGGCCATACAAAAAGGGGAAGCCTGTTCTTCTTAATGTAGCAAGATTACAACAGCCCAGACAAGGAAGTTTCCCCCTGAAAACCTCACACACATGGAGGGAAACTCTAATAGGATCATCCTTGGCCATCTCAGGGTTGTTATATTTGGACGGATAACATTGCAGACAGCAAAGGTGTGAGAGCTTCGCTGGGCATTTGACAAGACAGAGCTTACCAAGCAGTACAAGTCTCAAGAAGGCTTCATCACAGAGCTTTTGGGGCCTTGTCAGCATGGCTGGGGATGGCAGTGGGGCTCCTCCTCACTGCCTGGCCCTGCCTGCCCAAAGGGCCACCAGCACAATACTCCTGAATTCAAAACACACATCTTTCCTACAATTGCATTCACCAAAGCATTTCCAAAATGCTTGAGAGGAAGTACCCAGGTTCTCCTCTCCCACTCCAGTTTTTTCTGCACAGCGTGAGGTTTTGTGAAGTATTCGCTCTAATCTCTTGGCGTATATAAATCTCATTTGAGTATATTAGGTCTCAAAATACCAGATCATTCCTCATTTCTTTCTTTGACTGGTTACCCTGAGTCTTGCCTCTCATGTCTTGTTGTAAAAGAGTTTGTCTGGGTGGATGTAACCATTAAGCGATGGAGTACTGGTCTATCCTATTGAGTTTTTGACCTTTCTCAGAAAAGAAAAAAAAAAAAGAGTTTTTTACTTTGTATAAACTCACCGGGTGTTCTTTGTGCTACAGTTCATTTATTAGGTGTCTATGTATTTTTTATACATTGATTCTTAGGTCTCAGCATTGCTTGAGTTGGCTGTACTGACAGAAGCCTCTTTTCCAACAAACTCAAGCAGTGCAAACTCAAATGAGATTCTGCTTTTCTTATAAAATAGAAGTGTCCCAAAACAGGGTGACTTCCCCTTTAAGTGCTTTAAACTCTGTTGGTTTTGCTGTATTTTATTTTAGGTTTCTCCTTTACAATGCTGCTTCAGCCTGAACCAATTTCCCAAATGAAGGATTTAAGGCCACCTCTTGGAGTTACAGGTAGAAAATACCTTGTACAGCTGCTGCCATGAGAACAAAGCTGAGCCATGGGCCCATCGTCCCTGGGGCTGGGGGGGCAGAGATCTCAGGGCACTCAACACTGGGACACCGGGGCTGTGTGCTCCCAAACTGGGAGCTGCAGCATCAGGTGGGAGCCTGCAGACTTTAATCAACAATGGCTGGGGGCAAACTTCAATTACTCATTTAAGCACAAGTGAAATTAATTTACTTTCATTTACTTTATTGTAAGGGATAAAGGCAGCCTTAACCTCCAGGGAAGGAGACCCTTTCCCCTTGGGCACGATATCCTAGGGCTGGTGAGTATGCTGCCACTTCCTAGCATCATTCCCTGAACCTCTGATAGAAACCAGCATCAAATAGAGAGAGACCTGTGGGCCAAATGGGCCTCCGGCCTGATCCATGAATGTCCTACAGCCTGAATTCTCATTTGCTCCAAGACCCCCAACCCTCAGTCACCAAAGGCCCGTGCTATTGCTGCAACAGTAATCAGCTCTGCCTCCAAGCCTCTTCTCCCCAGGGAACAGGGCACATCTGCTCCCACTTGCAGATTAATATCTAAGCTGTAAAAGCAATACAAACCTGGTATTCTCCCCTTATAGCCTCAGAGACACTTGGGGAAGTATGATGCTTCCTGCCAGGATCTTGCATGTGAAGAGCAGACCGAACAGAGCTACTGAAAATAATCACACCGAAACATTTCTAATATCCTTTCCCAAGAGCCTCATCCCTGTGAAGTTTAGAAGAAAAAATCAGGTCCTCTCAGAAAATAAGCTGTGCTGGAGCCTCGCTTTTCAAACCAGCTCTGCACGATCAAACCAGAACCGAGAATCACTCCAGATTCTGACTATTTCAGGAGAATTTACTCCAAATCTCTGGTTCAGGCCACCGAGAATAGCAAACCATGGCATGCAATCTAGGAAAAGACAAGCTCCCCACCACAGAAGACAAATACCACAAGACAGAACGATTTGTCATTTTCCTAAGCTGTTACTCAGTTATTCGGTACTGGTTGGACCTACTGAAAATCTCCAGGGCCAACTCATGCAGTGAGTCAAGAAGGCTCTGCAAGTAAGGAGAGGCTGAAGGGTCAGATCTCCAGAAATGCAGTGACAGGAATAAAGGGTTTTACAAATCAGACCCATGAAGGCTTGGGGCTTGCCAGGCTTTGGCTTTCATCTCTCATTTAAGTGTTAGTGAAGGGAACAATCACCTAGGACCTTGTTCCCCCGCTCTGCAGCACTGTGAGCATCCCTGCAGAGAAGAGTTCATGTGGAAGTGGGGGATTCTTCTCTCTGTCTCTGGTTACATACAGCACCTCGCACCGGTCCCTTCCTCGGGGACTGAGCTTACATGAGGGGCTGGACTCATAGACGTTCCCTTCAGAGAGAACACATACAAATGCAATACCCCAGGGCCCAACATAAACCCTGCGAGTGCCCAGATACCCGAGAGGGGACAGAAGTGAGTGGGTGGTGAGACCCTTCTCCCCATCAGCAATCGCTGCCAGAGCAGCACCATGCTACCCTGGGGGAGCATCCTGTGCCTCCTCCATGGTAACTCTTCCCCCTACCCATGGCCAGGCAGAGGTGGGTGGTACCCGAGAGCACTGCTGGTTCTTACCCCGGTGCCCAGAGAAACCCAGGACAGGATAGGTTTCCAGTGGTTTCATCAGCTCTCATGCAGGGCCTGAGGGAACACGGTCCTTTGAATGTCCTTTCCCCACAGGTACCCATTTGCAGGTCCAGGTGGTGGAGTCCGGAGGGGGAGTTCAGGTGTCCAGAGGATCTCTCTGCCTCCCTCACCTGCCAAACCTCTGGGTTCAACTTCATTGCCTAGTAGATGGAGTGGTTCTGGCTCTCCCCAGCCACGGGGCTGCAGTGGGTGGCAGAGATACGCAAAGCTGCCAACAACCATGCCACCGACTACAGTGATATGGTGAAAGGGTGGTTCACCATCTCCAGGGATGACTCCAGCAGCCTGCTGTACCTGCAGACGAATGGCCTGAAGGCAGAAGACACAGCCCTGTATTACTGTACCAGACACACAACAATCAGAGATGTATTAGAGTCTCTATGAAAACCTCTCCAAACGCTCCCTCCCTCCTGGTGATGCCACAGAGCAGCAGTCATTGAGATAACGGATCAGTCCAGGCCCAGTACTCCTGGATTTCAAGTTCTCCAGGCCTTGCACCACCTGTTTGTGTCTTCATGGCCCCAATCCCAGGTCATCCTGGCCCCATCTGGAGCAGAAATAAAGCAGCCCAGGGTTTCCACTAGTCAATCCAGTATAACATGCCTGCACCCCCAGCTTGCCCAGAGGTATTCAATAGGATCCTCCAGCTTTGGGCTGCTCTCACGCAAATAGAAATATGCTGTGTTTGGATTGCCAGCAGTAAAGTAACTGTTGGTGAGCAAAACAGCTGTTCCAGCAATGGACTGTCCTAGTATGAGACCGCTGCTCTCCCCAGCGCTGCTCTGTACGTCCAACACACCTGAGCCCATCCCTGCAGCATCTCAGCATGTCACAAGTCTGGGGGAGGCCGGGGAGAAAACTGCCAAGTGGGAGAACAGGAAAGTGGGTCTGGGGGGAGTGATGGGTGAATGCCAAGAGGCACGGGCTGGGCTCCAGCACCGTAGTCCTGGGTGCCCCAAAAGGGGAGAAGCAAAGACCAAACCAGTGCTGTCTGGGGCCCGCCCAGTGCCTTTCCCTCCAAACCTCTCCCACAATGGTGAGACTTGAAGAATCGTTCCCACAGCACTGGTGGAAGTCTCTGGGACTGGCCAGGGTCAGAGATGGAGCCTGTTTTGCAGGGCAGGGGCCGCAGGGTACCTGAGAGCATGGTCCCCACTGCCTAAACCTGCACTCCTGGGGCAGCAATGCAAGCCCTGGGTTAATTCACTGCTCCTGCAGACACCCAAGTGAGGGACAACCCTCAGCCCCAAAGCTCCCAAACACGTTGAGCAGTGACACAGCGTGGGCTGAGAGGAAGGGAAGGGAGCAGAAAGGATTCGTGTAAAAAGCAGTCAGTATCTTTGCGGAGACCACACAGACAGGACCCCACACGCAGAACTCGCATTCAGCCCCTCTGGCCCAGCCCTCCATTGCACTGGACCCTCCTCCTCCCAGGGAGGGGGCTGCAGGGCTGGAGTAGAGCGGGGCTCTATGAGAGCAGAGAGATGCAAATCCAGTGCTGCAGAGGCCTCATAAATGCGGACACCCTCTGGTCCTGCAAGGTTGTGGGAGCAGGGGGTGAGCAGAGGTCTGTGCCATCCCTGCAGCCCAGCAGCATGCTCTCCTGGGGATCTCTCCTCTTTCTCCTCATTGCCCTGTCAGGTGAGTCCCCAGCCCCCTGCCACACCCCACACATCCCTGCACACCCCCAGGGAACAACTAATAATAATCCTCACCTGATTCAAAGGCAATGGAAAATCTGCAGTGAGTGGTGCCCTGGCTCCGTGGGTTTTGGTAGAGGCTGGATCCTGAAACATGCTTTTTTCTCCCGCGGTTCCCAGCCCCAGGTGCAGCTGCTGGAGTCTGGAGGAGATGCATTAGGTGTCCTGCCCAGGTCACACTGAAGGACTCTGGCCCAGGGGTGGTGAAGCCTGCACAGACCCTCAGTCTGACCTGCACCGTGTCCAGGTTCCCTCTCCTTAGCTACGCTGTGCACTGGGTTCACCAGGGAGCAGGACAAGGGCTGCAGTGGGTCAGAGTGGGGCAGTGGAAGCACTGAGTGTAACAGCACTCTCCAAAGCTGCCTCATCACCAGCAAAAAGAGCCCCAGTATCCAAGGGTACCCATGTTTCACTGGGCTCCAGCCTGCCTGGTATTACTCCACAGCCTGATATAACTGTGCCAAAGACACAGTGATTAAAAACTCATAAAACCTTGCACAAACAAACATCCTGGCCGTGTGAGCAGCAGAGACAGCATATGCTATCCCCGTGCTCTGCCTACTGGGTCAGACACATGAGGCCTTCTAGATCACATGAACCAGCCAGGGATTAAATTCAGGGAAGGCTCAAGAGTGACCAGTGGGTCAAAGTCTCTGATGGAGTCATGGCATCATAGAAAGTTTGGTCTGGAAGGGACCTCAGGAGGTCATCTAGTCCAACCCCTGTTCAAAGCAGGAACAACCCAAGCTACATCATCACAGCCAAAGCTCTGTCTAGTTGGGTCTTAAGAACCTCGAAGGGTGGATAGCCCACCACCTTTCCAGGTAACCTGTCCCAGTGTTTTGCTACCCTCTTAGTGAGATTTTTTTTTTCCTAATTGTGACAGCCAGAACAAAAGAAATGAATAAGAAATAAATATGTGTTCAGAGCCATTTAGAAATTTTGTCTAATATAAAGCTTGTATTTTTGTAACCCGCAAATGTAACTTGTAACTGTTTGTAAAACTGACTAGGCCTCAAAGACAAAGCTATAGTTGTAAAATTAGCTGACCTAACATTTTTTTCTTGCTCAGAAATTAGCCTGGATGATGATAAACCCTGGGTTCAACCGCCTGGCCTACCCAGCACGTTCCAACAAAGCATGTCTCAAAAAAGCATCGTCAGAGAGATCTAAAGGGGTTGGAGTTAGCAGCGTACTGTTAATTTCAAACCTGAAGATGCTGCAGTGTAATTTGCTTATTGGATAAAACCAAGTCTGGGTATTAACCTTTTATAATAAATTTTAACACCTTTTTATCCCACAGGGCAACAGCTATAGAACAGCATTGTGTATGACTCTAAAGCCAACAGATTAGCATAGGACTAGGTATAAAAAGTGCGTGCATCAGGTGACTGACAGAAGGAGGGAACAGAACGGTCACTGCTGTCCCACGCCCGGACCCCGGACTCCCCGTGCGAGTGAGGATCGGATCCTGATCAAGGGAACGTCCCCGGTAATCCCTCTGACAGTGGCAATGGGGGACGCCTGACTTCTCTGGGATCACCTGGCATTGAGGGACAATGGATAAGTTGCCAACCCATGTCTGTCTATTTGTTGTTTTAAACAGCCAGGGGCTGATACCTTTGCAGTGCCCAATACTACATTATCTGCTTATCGCATTTATCTGTTTGTTAACGTGTGTGTGTGTGTGTGTGTGTGTGTGTAAGCTATAACAAACTTGCAATGCTTTACTCCCAACCCTGCCTCCTCGATCCCGAACCAAACAGCCCAGTGGCTAAATTGATATACTCACAGTGCCCAGCTGGCTGTGACAACATCTCCACCACCCCCGCGATTACTACACCCCGCAACAGAGCCATCAGCATTCCCAGATCTAACAGCTGCACCTCCAGAAATGTAGTACATCTCATCCAAAGCACCAAATGCCCTGATGGAAAATACGTAGGAGAGACCAAACAACAACTGCGCACCAGCATGAACGCACGCCGGAAATCTATCAAAGAGAAGACTATCCAATGACCGGTGAGGGCACGTTTCTCACAAGAAAACCACTCTCTCTCCAATCTCTCAGTCCTGATCCTCAATAGAAACTTACAAAATACTTGTCAGAGACGAGCCTATGAACTCCACTTCATCACCTCCTGGATACTAAGGATTATAGACCAAATATAGACCCAGGATTTATGATAGATTATAACCTGCCTGACATGTGACTCCCCAGGTACATCTCCACTATTCAGCCCCCTTCTTTCCCCCCTCACCCTGCCGCCTCAGTTTACATCTTCAGTGACTACCTGTCTTGTATGCAGACCAGCCTCTGGCTTCTTTACTTTTCATTCCATCCAGGAAGAGCACACACCGACGCCAGAAACTCTCTCAGCCTAAAACAGGATTCTAAACCCAAAAGCTTGCTTAATTATTTTTTCCAACTATTTAAGTTGGTCTAATAAAAGATATCAGATTCACCCAAAGAACACTGTCTACTTCTTGTATCATTATCTTTTCTTATTGCGTTATTATATATTTGGATGTATGGATGAATAAATGAAGAGTGAATCATAAAAGCAGAGTAAGCTATATGTCAGCAAAGAAGTTACCAAATGGTGAATCATGTTGAAGTGGCTGAAGAACTCAGACTGTACCAGGCGAAGAATAAAGACAAACAGAAAAGATAAGATTAAAGACAAGGTTTGCAACATCTCAAAGCTAGAGGCTCTGGACACAGCACACACCAGCGATAATGGAAGGATGTCGTAAAACAGAGTGATTGAAGAGCAACACTTCAAGACAAGGATGCATGAGCCGAACTGCTTCTCAGCATGGAAAAGTATTAAGATTTTAGACAAGGAAGTTACAGAGTCAGGAAAGGTGGACCGGTCACCCAACACCAACTTGATAATCCCTATAAAGGAGAGAGACTTAGCAGTAAGAGGTGGGGTAACACTCTGTGAACTTCACTGGAGCAGCCTGTCTCCCCCATTCCTGATCTCATGCTAACTAGGCTGGCCACCTGTAGTATTTGAGCAATAAACTTTGGTAACTAAAACATCCGCAGAGTAATTTGAGTGAATGTGTGTGTATGTATGAGCACTCTGTTCAATATTATGAGCAATAAATGAGGCATTTTGCCTCTTGTCCCTCATAAGGTCTCGTTCATCATTTGAGCTAATTGGTTATTTGTGCAGCACTCTCACCTCCCAGATGGACACCTTCCTCTCCAAACTCCTCCTCCCACAGTTTCTCTAAGCTGCAGGACAGGAGCCAGCCCAAAGCAGGAAACAGCCTCCCTGGCATGAGTCTGATGGAGCAGCTGGGCCTGATGAGCAGGTAATGACTGCAACTGAGAGGTAATTAGGGCCCCATTAACCCTTTCCAGCCTACTGCACTTCCAGCAGTCTGGTCTCCATCAGAGCACAGAAAAGGTATGTGTTTATACACAGGAGGGTGGAAGTTGTCCCCTTGACCTCTGCAGGACCAGGTCCCACCTCTGCACACACTTCCAGGGACTAGGCCCTTGCAGCCCCAATAAATGGAGATACCCTCCCACCAGCCCCTCATTGCTTTGCAGTGAGAGGGCATCCTGTAGCTGAGCACAGCCTATGTAGAGAGGCAGAGATGTCCAGAGAGACTCAGTGCCCTGCCATGTCACAGCTGTCACCACCTGCCCCCCACACCCCCACGCAGCTCCTGTCCCACTGCACCGGCACACGGGGACCCCAGCTCCTTCCCACCAGCAAGGGACGGCACCACACACCCTGCACTGTGTTTGCTAGGCCCCTAAACAGCCTCCTGCCCCTTTCCCCTAAGCATTCCCCACAAGGAATGCAGACACAGCCCCTGCCCCACAGCCTGCAGCCAGGCAGGGTCAGCTAGTCCCTGTCTCTCAGTCCTACCCAGCCTGAGCGATCCTTGCAGCCCTGACCTGGTGCACTTATGCCTAGGGAGGTCATCAGCACAACACCAACCACTTTTCCTGCTGGGAGTGAGACCCCCAGG
>NW_005843920.1:0-3169 GCF_000455745.1 Alligator sinensis | reverse complement strand
CGCTCTCTGACAGCCGCAGACACCGCCACGTATTACTGTGCCAGTGACACAGTGACACAGAGCAGAGCAGGGGCTGTACAAAAAGGGGAAGCCTGTTCTTCTTAATGTAGCAACATTACAACAGCCCAGACAAGGAAGTTTCCACCTGAAAACCTCACACACACGGAGGGAAACTCTCATAGGATCATCCTTGGCCATCTGAGGGTTGTTATATTTGGGCTTATAACATTCCAGACAGCAAAGGCCTGAGAGCTTCGCTGGGCATTTGACAAGACAGAGGTTATCAAGCAGTACAAGTCTCAAGAAGGCTTCATCACAGAGCATTTGGGGCCTTGTCAGCATGGCTGGGTTTGGCAGTGGGGCTCCTCCTCACTGCCTGGCCCTGCCTGCCCAAAGGGCCACCGGCACAATACTCCTGAATTCAAAAAACACTTTTTTCCTGCAATTGCATTCACCAAACATTTCCAAAATGCTTGAGAGGAAGTACCCAGGTTCTCCTCTCCCACTCCAGTTTTTCCGGCACAGTGTGAGGGTTTGTGGAGTATTCAGTCTCATCTCTTTGCGTATATAAATCACAGTTGAATACATTAGTTCTCAAATTACGAGATCATTCCTCATTTCTTTCTTTTACCGGTGACCCTGAGTCTTGCCTCCCATGTCTTCCTGTAAAAGAGTTTGTCTGGGTGGATGTAACCATTAAGCGATGGAGTAGTGGTCTATCCTCGTGAGTTTTTGAGCATTCTCAAAAAAAAAAAGTTTTTTATTTTGTATTCAACCAGAAAATGAAAACCCACCGGGTGTTCTTTGTGCTAAACATCTTTAATTAGGTGTCTATCTAATTTTTCTAAATTGATTCTTAAGTCATAGCATCGCCTGAGTTGGCTGAAGTGACAGAAGCCTGTTTCCCAAGCTACTGATTAATGCCTTCTCCAGTAGAGGTAAGTGTTATGTCCCTTTTAATTTTGACCTTCCAAACAAACTCAAGCAGTGTAAACTCAAATGAGATTCTGTCTTTTCTTCTAAAATAGGAGTGTCCCAAAACAGGGTGACTTGCCCTTTAAGTGCTTTAAACCATGTTGCTTTTATTGTATTTCAAGCCTGTTTCCCAAGCTACTGATTAATGCCTTCTCCAGTAGAGGTAAGTGTTATGTCCCTTTTAATTTTGACCTTCCAAACAAACTCAAGCAGTGTAAACTCAAATGAGATTCTGTCTTTTCTTCTAAAATAGGAGTGTCCCAAAACAGGGTGACTTGCCCTTTAAGTGCTTTAAACCATGTTGCTTTTATTGTATTTCATTTTAGGTTTCTCCTTTACAATGATGCTTCAGCCTGACCCGATTTCTCAAACGAAGGATTTAAGAAAAGTTTTACTTGTCACTTTGCGAGTCCGCCGTCCCTCCTCCGCTGACTGTCGCTTTCTCAATGTCACGCTGACTCCAGGAGAGTATTCTTGTTGGTGATTATTTATCCCGTTTCCCTCGACTCGACGCAGTCGCCTGTCTTTTCCAGCCGCCTGACAGTCGATTCTTCTCTGCCACATCTTCATCTTCCTAAATCAGCTGCCTCTTTGTTTCCATGTCATGCCTCTCTCCTCCTCTGTCTGGTGATGCTCCAGGTGCAGCTGCTCCAGAAATGCAGTTTCCTCTTTTCTTTTCTTTTCCCAGTTCTTTCCGGATTTCGGGTCATGCTGCTGCCACTTCTCTATGTTCATGACAGTGTTCCTAACTCCCTTTGGCTCCCATGGCACTCATCTTCATGGCCACCAAACAAAGAGAAACTCCTCCACCTCCTTGAATCCTCCTAGGCCTAAGGCCATCACATCCTCAGCAGCGACTCAGGACCTTCCTCCTGCTTCTGTATTTCATCAGATAATTCGAACCCCACTCAGGAATACTTGTCACATGGATCCCAAAGGTTGTTATGGAACCGGGGTGGCCAAATACCTTTGGCATCTTGGAAGCTCATCTTTTTACTGAGCTGAATAGACTCTCTCAGGTGACAACCTCTGCAGGGACCGTTCTCAGGTGGAAGCCTGCACAAGGACACCTCCCTGCACAGACACGGCTCTAGCTCTCTTCCAACCTGGTGCCTCCCCGCGCTCCAGCTCCTTCTCACGCAGCAGGCCCAGGGCACCTGCAGGGCAGAGATTGCTTTGTGCCCAAACAGCCGCACCCTTGCACCCGGGCAGCAATGGGGAAGGGATCACAATGGTCACCAGGTAGGAAAGCAGGAGCAGCAGGCAGGGAGACATTGTAAGGGCCTGGACCCTGCTCTCTGCTCAGCACCAGCCAAGCCTGGCACCTGAGAGCAGGCCCAGGCTGCTCCTCCCATGGGTAAGGCCAGCTGCAACAGGAGGGGCTCTTGCATCTCCAGGACCCCCATATCTCCATGCACAGGACCCTTCCAAAACCACCCAAGACTTGGCTTTCCCAGCAGCTTGGAGACATTAGGCACAGTTGGCATTGCCCTGAGCTAGGACCCTTACGTCTCCATCCTCTGACCAAAGCCTAAATACACACAGTCTGCCTCTGGCTCTCAGCACCACTGTGACTCCCTGCACCCAGCCAGCCAAGCACCGACTCTCTGCTCCTCTGCAGCCAACAGGGACAAGGCTGCCTCCCCCTGGCCTCAGACACCTCCACACCAGGAGGCACTACTCTGCCAGGGGTGGGGACACATCCCTTCAGCAAAAGGGCAATCAGGGCCTTGGGGCCTGGAGCTGGAGTTGCACAGAGTAGGGATACGATGGTCCATTACCTGCTTTCTGTGCTTAGCACAGCTCATCCCCATCATAGGAGAAAACAGCTGGGCTGGGATAAGGCAGGGGGGATGCAAATCAGGGGCAGGCTGCGCAGCTTAAATTGTTCTCTCCTGCTGCCCAGACGCCCTCTGCACACACAAGCCACAGCCCCTCGGGTCTATGCAGTGAGCTGCCAACACCCAAGAGCTTTCCCCACAACCAAAGAAGGGACTTGGGCTCCAACTCCTTGTCCTGGATGCAGCTCTGAAAGGTATTTCATCCTCCCACAGGTAAAAGACGGGGCTGGGCTGGGGGGCTGAGATAAGGAATACTGGATCCAGCTAGTGGCCCTCCTTGGCTGTGAACGTCCCCCAGGACAACTCCCAGAACCAGCTGCAGCTGCAGATGAGCAACCTGAAACTCGAGGACA
>NW_005843919.1:26766-29735 GCF_000455745.1 Alligator sinensis | reverse complement strand
CAGATGCTTAACCATTGAATTCAGAGACAGACATGATGTGTCTACACTAACCACTTGCCCTACACCACAGCCTCTCCTGTGCGCATGTATCTTTTCTTATTCCACAAATTTAAGGCAGTACTTTCCTCAAATAAGCAGGAGTTTCAAGTAGATACTCAGCATTAGCTCATAGGTTGTAACATGGTATGAACCCGGTTGAACTGCATGTCGGATGTTGAGAAAAAAAATAAAACAAATTAACATCAAGTGGAAATCCTACAAGCCTCTCTGTTTTCAACTGACTTTGGAGTGGTTTCTTAATCCAAAGGGCCTCCCACTCCAGTTCCAGTACTGAAGGCTGCTGAGAAAAGTGCTGTTTGGAAGAACTCCAATCCCCACATTTCCTACTTCAGTTAAACAGCTAATAAAAATTGTATTTTTCCAACTGCAGAGCTGAAGGCACAGGGTTAAGCCATTCCAGTGAGTATTTAAAAGGCAGCAGATTCTACCTTTTTTTTTTCCTTTGGGGGATGTTGACCAAGGAAGGATCCTATTTGGAAGAGAAAATACAAAAATTGTGTTAGAATAAGATAAGCATTGGAGGCAAATGTAAGCTTCATCCCTTAAGCCTTAATATTGTCTCCAAATGAATAAACAGATGCCTGTCCTCATTGAACAGCAGTACTGTTTTCTCTGTACTACTTGTGTGCTGTTGTATAGTTTGTTGCCTTCCAATCTTGTCTATATTCCATACCAAGAAAATCTAATATTTTGTCCTACTGGAGTCTTGGTGGTAGTAGAATGAAATATTTAGCCAATGAAAAACATGAGATTATTTTGGATGTGATTGGCTGATACTGATTTTAGGAACAATATTTGAGAGACTAAATTATACTTAAATTATATACAAGTGTAATATACTAAGCAGCAAAATGAAATTACTTCCAAACTGAGTAATTAAAATCTTAAATTCATTTTAAGGCTGATATAGAGAAAATCAGAATATCAAACAAAATAACATTGAGTTGTTATGGAATATTTAGCATGCTAAATATAATAGTGTATACATATATGAATGTTTTCTTTAACGCAGTCTCAGTATCTGGATAATGTTCATCTTAAACAATGGCCGTAAAGCCTAGGGACAGAGATTCCAAAAGCCTGAGCCTGAATTAATTCAATCTTTGCAGGTTAGTCTAATCTGCAAAGCTTGAACCAATTTGAAGGTGGATAGACATTAGGCCTGTGCGAAGTGGTAAGTATTCGTTTTGGATTCGGCCCATTTGTTGTCTCCCACAGCACAGACCATAGCCAGCATGTGGTCTGCTAGTTAATGCTGAGGTGTCTGCATAAAAGACAGAGGGGTGTGGGGAATAATCCTTGCTTAGCAGGGAGAAGCCAGGCAGATGCTCTGGGCCTGCAAGTCTCTGCCAGAGCTCTGGCTAGGGAGCAGAGCAGAGGGGCCAGCTTTGCTGTGGAGCAGAGCGCCCCACCCAGCCGAGAAAACATGCTAGGATTTTGGGGAAGTTTGTTTTATATTAAACCAGCAAACAGTCTGGGGAAGACATAGCTGATTTAAGTCAAATCAATGCAAAGTCTGATATTGCATTCAACCAGGTTTATCGCAAACTGGTTTCCTACATTTTCAAAAAGGTTTAGGTGCACTGAGTATCTGTTCTGTTAGGCTAGGGACAATCATTCAAAAAGCCTGAGTCTGAACTGATTCAATCTTTGCAGTCTAACCTGGCTAGGCTAAATCAATTTGTAACTGCACAGACATCCCCTCTGGACTGAAAAAATGCTGGCACATGCCTGAAGTGGCTCAGGCTAGAAGCTGGGGGGTGCTAGAGCAGCCCTCCCTTCCCTTATACACGGCTGAGCTGAGGGGGCCGTGGCCAGGCCCTGACAGGATGCTGTGATTAGGGAGGGGTCATCCCCCCTCTTAATAACAGAGCATTTATCAGCTCTGTTATCAGCATTTAGCAGCCCATCAGAAAACAAAGACTCACTCATTAATTCAAGCTCTTCTTAAATAGCTTTTTCTAAAGGAAGTAATGCAAGGACATCACCAGCTGAGCTGTTGATTAGCTCTAAAAAGCCCTAAGCAGACACTGTCCTATCTGCTTTGCACAGCATTAGCTAGCATACCACATGCTGGCTATGGCCCATGCTGCAGGAGAGTGGAGGAAGGGATCTCTGCTTAAGCAGCAAGTGGGGAGGAGGTCATGGGAAAGCCAGCAGACCTTGCTGTGCCTGCAAGTCTCTGCCAGAACTGCAGCCAGGGAGCAGAGGGGAGGGGCCAGCTCTGCTGTGGAGCAGACAGCCCAGCCCAGAGAACATGCCAGGATGCTGGGGGAATCTGATTCATCTTAAACCAGCAAGGGGTCTGGGACAGACATTGCATAAACTGGTTTTACCCAAATCAGCTAAGTCTGATACTACATACAACCAGGTTTATCTCAAACTGTTTTCAGCCATTTTCAAATTGGTTTATGTGCACTGAATGTCTGTTCTGTTACAGGTTTAAACCAATTTCTAATCACTTAAATCGGTTTGTGGGTAATGTCTGTCTCTAGGCAAGATGTACTCTAAAGATCTTGTATAGTCCAGAATCAACATCAGATAATAAAAGACTGACTTAATCATTCTAAATTACTGTCATACAATACAAGAGGGACAGAGTAGAGGGGCTATTGAAGCTTTCCAATCAAATCCAGGTGATTGGAAAATAGAAGTTTTACAATATCTTACTAGTAATACTAGTTCAAAAACAGTCAATCAATTCCTCTTCTATTGTTTATTAAAATGTAACAACTGGCTGGTGAAGTTGGGCATAATATTTGCCTCATACTTCTAAGCCTTCCAGTTAAAGGAAAGTCAAAACATGAATTAAAGTAGTACTTGCTGACTGAACAAAGTGAAAGGATTAGAGCAGTGGTGCTCAACCTTTTTGACCAGTGGGTTGGATTGGCAGTGCCCAATCCATTTGC
>NW_005843919.1:3279-26735 GCF_000455745.1 Alligator sinensis | reverse complement strand
CATTCCTGATCCCTAGGAGGGCACATCAGATACTATCTGGTTGCATGAAGGACAGGCCAGCCCCAATGCAGCCCCATCCCAATGTCAGGAAATAAGTTTGACCTGGCCCAGGGAAGAGGGATGGGGATGTGGCCCGGCCATGCTGGGTAGGAGATCATGTCTAGGTCTCAACCTGGATTGGGGCATGGCCCAGCCCTGCAAGGGAAGGGGTCGCTGCCTGGCTCAGCCCAGCCCTGATTGATCATGCAGGGCCTGGGTTCAGTAATTTGCAGGGTGGAGTGTGGCCGTATTAATGACAACCACACCCATGCTGCCTAATTTCCTGACCTGTGGAGAACCCTGTGGGCTAGATGTGATGGCTCTACAACTGCATATGGCCTGCAGGCCAGAGGTTGAGCACCCCTGGCTTAGAGAAGTGTGCACTGTCTTCACATGTAACTGGAATTAATTCAGAACGCTAACTGTTTCAGTGTCAATAGCACTACCTATGACTCATGAGGTAAATGCAAAACAGTTGTACTTGGAACCGAATAGGCATTTCTTTCACGCTTAGTATAAATGACACCAAGAGTAAAACAAAGATGCAGAATAAGATTAAAAGATTCTAAAAGAGTCAGAGTGGGTATACCATACACAAAAACTATTAACTAGTTGAAGAACTTTTCAATGGACATATATAAAAATACTGAACTCACAGAAAAATATAAAATTAAGAATGAAGAGCAAAAGCAAAGAAACAGCAATGCAAGACCACAATAGTCAAGTGACTCATCAGTTAGTAGTGGATGGCTACATTCTTCCTTGCCTGAATTTAATACAATTGATAAACTACAGATGGTTATTTCATGATCAATACAA
Source organism: Alligator sinensis (assembly GCF_000455745.1). Taxonomy (NCBI): domain Eukaryota; kingdom Metazoa; phylum Chordata; order Crocodylia; family Alligatoridae; genus Alligator; species Alligator sinensis. The sequence goes on along the minus strand of NW_005843919.1, from coordinate 25,877 downwards.
CTTTGATCATTTTTACAAGCAGAATCTGTTTTTCTGAGCTGAAAACACATATTTTCAGATCATATAATGATGTCTAATTACATAAGCAACAAGGGCAGAGTATGTTGCCTCCTATGTCCTCAGATATGCTCTTTGGGTACTGTGTAAAATATTTAAGGACTCTCACCATTTTTATATGAACAAATTCATACATCTTTGTATGTAGCTTCATTAAATAATTATGTTGGCTTAATATACTAAAGCTGTAAGAGGGTTAAAGCAGCTGGTAAATAAAGTATTACAAAGTTCTATAGCTATCAGCTTTGACTATTTATACGTTTTGAAAGAAAGCAAATCACACACACACACACACTTAGTGTAAACATGTTTTACTATCACAAATATCTGCGTCATATTTAGAGATCCAAAGCTTGCATGGGTTTCAAATAAATAAATCTTTTGAGAGAAAACACACATAAAAGGGGCTTGGAAAGCAACAGTGCACAATTTAAGACCCCTCTCCCTTATACACACAAGACTGCACAGTAGATAGTGCACACTGGGAGAAAGTGTCATTACAGATGACAGGAACCTGCCATCTTCACATGACAAGCCACTGAACGTGATGTTGAAAACTAAGTGAAGGGAGAGAGAGGTGGATAAAGGCATGCACTGCCCTTTAAAGCACCACTGTTTACCCAAAGTCCTATTTTTTATTTTTATATTAGCATCAGAGGCAAGGGAATGCATACTGCTTCCTTTGTACTTCTGAAGTCAGTACTGAATTCAAGGATTAATATAGCAGTGCTCTAGTGCAAGAAGTACATAAACTACATTGCAATGTAGCCCTGGTAACTCGGGTATATACTCTTCTTCTCCAACTGAAGGGGATTGTTAGCTGGCAGGTGTGCTGTGGGGAAACTGCAGAACACTCAGTTTCCCTCCGTCCCTATAGAACCAGGCCAGGACAGACAGGGGACTTAACTCTATACACATTTATTTACATTAACTTATCACAAGGAAAAGAAACATGGATATAAACATAAGATATCTAAACAAATAACATAAATAATACCCTCTGGGTAAATGCCAGAAAACCTTAAACCAGTGCTCTAGATACAGGTAAGTCAGAGGTAAGTATCTGATCTGAAACAGATAAACCCCAAAATAAACATAGATAGCCAACAGATAAACTATAGATAAGAACGGGTAAACAATAAATAAGCCACAAATAAATACAAATAAACAACAGGTGAAATAGTAGCAACAGGGGGTCCCAGCAGAGCCGTAGGACTCAACTCATCTACTAATTTACAACATGAGAGTTCACAAAATATAAGGCATGACATCACACCACTTATGGCGCAAGAACCCCAAAGATAAACTCAATCCTGAGGGGAAACCCCAATGCCCTTGGGCTTTTCCCAAGCCCTACAAAGAAGCTGGTAACTTTGGGGGGGCCCTCCCAGTGGGACCTCATCTTTCAGGAGCCTTTAACTAACCAGGGGGAGGGGGGAGGACTCCCCCTCCCCTGTGGGAATCCTCTTTTCCCTGCAACTCACGGCTCCCAGGCCTGGAGGGTGGCCCTCGTCCTCTGTGTCAAGCAGCTCACTGCAGGCGAGAGAACATCGGGGGTGGGGGAGGGTGGGGAGGGGTCGCTGTCCCCTGGAACAAGGCTCCGCCATACAGGGCTTCTGAGGTCTCTGGCTCGGCCCTGTCTGCTGGCTCAGTAGCCTGATCACCATCTGGATCTCTGGACTGAACCTTTTGCTATGGGTCGGAGGCCTGGGCTGCCTTGTGCAGCACCAGGCTCGGATCGCTCCTCAACCCTTCGTCCAGCACTGAGCTCCCAGCCTCGTTCCAGGGGTTGAGGACCTGAGCTGCCCAAGCACTCCAAAGGTCCTACTCCGTGCACTGGCCTGTGCACCGTGTCTCTGGCCACATGCTAGAGGTTGCAGACCTGAGCCGCCTCACGCAACTCCCAGGGTCTGGACGCTATGTGCCGTGCTGCACACCGAGAGCTCAGCTGCTGGAGCTGCCTGCCATTCCCTGCTCATGGAAATGTTCAGGGGTGCTTCTGAGCTACTGATTTGCCCTGCTGAGCAGCTCTCCTCAGCTCTTCTAAGCCCCACTCTTTTCTCTTCTCTGTCCCGGATGTGCTCCCTCATGCTGGGCACGCAGCTCCTTTTATATGCTCCAGGGCTCCACCCCTGAAGTCTTCCAGATGTGAATGTTGCAGTCTTCAATCAGGTCCGGGGGGGGTGGTGGGGAGGGAACTCCTCTCTCCCTCCCCTCAGGAAACGGGTGTGACTTCATTCCTCTTGCTACCTCCTAATTGGTGGATGAGCTCCACCAATCAAAACAGCAAGATTTCAAGCCTGGGACTCAAGCCAAGCTCCAAAGGGCAAGCCTGCTACAGCAGCATAAAGTTTTACCCCCATCCTCCAGTAGGTTTTACTTAAGGACATCTACTCAACAACAAGAGAAATCCAGACAGCTCAAGATAGGCAGAGGCCATAGGGTAAAGCCACAGGGCTCTACGAAGCTTTGGTCCCTGATCAGCCACTGAATCAGGCCAAATCTCCGCCGAATTGACTCTCTGAATCCAAATCAAATCAGGGGACCCTTTTATCTCTCCGAATCGAATCGGAACCCTCCAAATGGATTAGAAGGGATTTGGAAAGATTTGGAGATTTAGACATAAAGACAGCTTTAAATGTTTTTTCTACTTACCTCTAGGTAGCAGGTGGCTCATGAGTACTGCAATGCTGGGGTGCATGGAGTATCCCACAAAGCACAGGGGGCTCCCTAGCACGCTCAGCAGCAGACCTGGAAGTGGACCAGAAGCACTTCCAGTCTACTTCTGGGTCCGCTGGGGAGCATGCAGGGCACCCACCCTGTGCCCCTCCAGCTTGGTGACTAGTGCCTTCTGGGTCTGGAGGTGGCACCCAGGGTCCCTCTGTGGCTGATTGCTGAGCTAGGGAGGCATGTGTGTGTGGGGCGGGGGGGCCTGGGGCAGTCCCTGGCAGACCCAGAAGTGGACCAGAAGTACTTCCGGTCCACTTCCAGGTTCACTGCCGAGCATGTGAAGGGCCACCCCACACTCCTGTCGGACACCCCATGTGCCCCAGCATCACAGCAATCACAAGCCATGCCTGCTACCTCAAGACATGTAGAAAAATCTTTTAAAGCTGTGTCTATGTTCAAATTGCTGATTCTCTGGATCAGCATCGAATCTTCAGATTTGGATTTGGCTGAACTGGATCAGGGACAGAGATCCAAATCAACTAATTGAATCACTGTCCCCGATGCAGGCTGAATCTGAATCCGAATTGAATAGGGTCTGCTTCACATGCCCCTATAAAGCCAACCCTTGACATAGTGGATACAGAATACCATGGTACTACGGCCTTTAAAAGAGTTACAAAAGCAAAATATCAGATTGGCATCATAAATGTCATTGCCTTTAAAAATTACAGTCTTTCAAAATGGAAATGCTTTTGCAAAACAAAGTACACATTTGCCTTTTTTCCCCTTCATGCCTCTCTGAAGCTGATTATCTAGGTACCACAAGCACATAATTCTGCTGTGCATTGGGCTACAATTCTTGCCAGATGGGGGAGGAGGGAGGAGGGGAGGGAAGATGACCCTGAAGTAAGCAAGCAGTAGGATATAAGAATCACAGAAAATGTTCAATTTAAAAAACCCAAAAAAACCAAAAACCCTTCATACTAAAAGTGGTGGGAATTGTTTAGGAAAATAATAGATACTATAAGCTAATTTTTCTGTCATGTGAAGATGAGTATTTAGTGGCGATCTAAAGTCACAATGGTTTATCTTGTGATGTAGGTAGAATAGTTGTCCCTTCTTTATATTTAACCCGTTTGTGACAGGTGTTTGATTTCCAAGCAAGCACTCCACTGATGAATAGGGAAGTATTAAGATGACCAGCACAAGGGACCTATCAGTTAACATGTCTTGCTGTTGGAAACAATTTTCCTTTTACATCTGCTGCTTTATTAAAGTATACTTTGAGAGAGATGTCTTTACCTATTACATGAGTTGCAGGGGAATAAAACTTGATTTATAATACTGCTGTACTCCTAATGGATAAATAGCACTGGAGTTAAGGGACACAGTTTCAGCTGCAAACTTTGAAAAATGTATAAAGGGACAAAATATACACTATCAATATTTAACACATTCCAGTAGGAGATGCTGCAACATTTAACAAATAGGATAAAAATAAGTTGTAGACTTCCAGCATTGCCAGTACACAGGAGTCCCAGGTTTTGTCCTGAACTCAGGACTGGGAAAATCAGTTTTCGAGAAAAGCTACATAATCAGTCAGGCCAATTGCTGTTCAGTAGGTATTGGTGGACCTGGAGACAGTTCTATAAAGACAAACACATTCTGTATTAGGTGAGAAGTTAAGACTCAGAGGCCAATGCACCTATCACAGTTCCTGCACCACACAAAAAGAAAGCACGAGAGCTAAACTTCTCAGGACAAATCTAATACTTTGAATCATGACACCCCCAAATCTGTTCTTGATTTGCAGAGTTAAGAAGGGAAAAGTTATCTATTTGGGTTCTAGGGGCCTCTTCACACATGGACCAGGTGGGGGGATGGAACTTTAAGTAAGGCCTCTCTGAGAGCTGCTCTAATTAAAGCACCTGCAGTGTCATGTGTATTCAGTGACCTGTGCTTCAAAATGGCAGCGGGGATGCTTTAATTCAAGCTCATTTTGAAGCACGAGGACACTGAATAAATCAGACACAGAGGCTTCTGGAGTGTGCTAAGTAGCATGCTCCAGTAGACTGAATTCATTGAGTCTGCTCTGAAGCATGCTAATGAGCATGTGTTGGAGCAGACATCTGGCATTATAGGCGCCTGTGGCAGGGCACTGCTGGTGCATGCCAGTTTAAGAACTGAGCCAAGCAGCCAGCAGGTACTTGATTGCGGCGGCCATTTTAGATCTTTGTCCGCCTATATAAACAGAGCAGTTTGCTGCTGGCAGGTGAGGCAGAAACATTACCTGGCTGCAAGGCTGAGTGCAACACACCTGGAGGTAAGGATGGGAGCTGTAGGGGTTGGCTAGGAGGCTCCTGGCCCTGGGCATGACCTAAAACTGCACCTGCTGGGAGTGGGTGGCCTGGTGGGGCTCTCAGTGGTGCAGGAGTCCCCAAGAAATGCCAGGCCAGTTACCACCCCGGTGAAAGGCAGGTCAGGGCACCTTAATAACCCCAGCTCCCACAATTGGGTGGGTTACTCCCTAGTAGGGGCCAGAAGGTGAACCCAGGAGAGAGAGTGGGGCTAGAGGCTCAGAGGCCTGATTTAAAGTACCCTCAACTGGTCAATGCTGGGGCCAGGACCAGAATGGTCAAAAAGGCCAGGGTCACACTCTGAGAGATGCCCAGAGCTGAGGGCCTGGGGTTTCCAAATGGCCTTGGAGGCAAGACCAGGGCCTGTGTGGCCAAAGGTCCCCATGCCCGAGTGGGGAAATGGCTCAGGGAACTAGGCAGCCCTGAATGAAGGCAGAGTAGGCTGAGTGGAGGGACCTGGTTGGGGTCTGGATGGGAGGATTCTAGGGCCCAGTGTGGGGCCAGTGACAATAAGAACAGTGGATGCCATCTGCGAGGCTTGGGCTGCAGTGTAGAGGAGGAACAGAGCTGCAGATAGTGCCCCGGCATCGGGGCAAGAAATGGGCAGCCTCCTGCCTAACTAACATCCTAATTAAATATCATCAAGGCATGGCAGGAGAGAAGGCAGGCGGTTGGCCCAGAACAGGTGGGCAGGCCACTGGTAGACTGGCCCCAAGAAGGCCCCCTGTTACAGTGCCCCAACAGAGCATAATTACAAGAGTTACTTAGCAGAGGACTAGTTGTATTTCTCAGTCTTCAGAAGTGAATAGTTATATGCACACATTAAGGGGTTACTGAATTTCAAATATGCACTGCATGCTTACTAGGGCTGTGCAAAGTTTTGGGTGCTAATTTGATTCAGAAGAGATTTGGTCCAATTCACTGGCTGAATCTCCTAATCGAATCAGGGGACCAATTAAAAGGTCCAAATTGATTTGAAGCTCTCCAAATCTTTGGAAAATATTCAGAGAGCTTTGGTGATTTGGGCAGTCCCCACCCACTGCAGCAGGGAACTGGAGCCAGACTCAGAGCTGGTAAGTAAGGGGTGGCGGAGGGGGGGCTGGAGGATGGGGCAAGGGGCCATTTTTTTCAAAGAGCTGGGAGCTGGGGCGGGTGGGACAGCCATTGAGAGCAGGCAGGGGATTGGGCCTGTGTGATTTGGAGAGCCAGCTGATTTGGCAGGAGCCAAATCTCCGAATCAGATTCAGCCAAATTTATTCAGTACAGTGATTCGAATCACCTAACTGAATCACTGTCCCCCGAATCCGAATCCAAAGTGAATACTAGCCGCTTTGCACAGGCCTAATGCCTACCAACAGTGAAAGGATTTGCTTCATTTTCACTCTACTGGAAAACTCAGAGACTTGCTTACACTTTGCCTTCCTCTAAACGCTGCTATATTTACTGAAACACTTGTTATTAACATGAGACAAGAACTGCCTAATCAAAACATGGCACAGCAACACTGTAAGCCTGCAAAATATCTGAAGAGGTCCTCTAACACCAATTAATCTGGAGAACTCAGCAGATTCAGAACAGATGACTGAGAATGGGGAGGAGGGAGGATTAGAGAAAGAGAACAACAGCTTGGGAGTTAAAAAAAAGAAAGAGGAGAAGAGTGAAAATAAAGAAAGGAGTCGTCAAGAATAGAAGGAAGAGAAGAATTAGAAGAAATGGAATACAATGTGAAGTGAGAAAAGGAACCAAGATAAAGTATAACATGGCGTCAAAACTGATGGAAGACAAAGAAACAATATTATAATATAAGCAATTGATCCTGAAGGAAGTCTCCTTGGTGTTGCAGTATACCATGGAAATTTTGACCTTGACTACAAATAAAAAAAAAAAATGAAACTCCCACTACCCCAAGTATGCATGTGGAGGGAAACGGAAAGTTGTAATTTCAGCAAAGTTTACAGAAAGACCTCAACTCTTCAGGCTCGAAGAGTCTGGGGCATTTGACTGGAGCTCCAATGGCTGGAACATGAAGCTTCCAGGAAATCTAAGTTTATTTTCTATATCAGACATGAAAAACCAGAAACTGAATTTATTATAGAATTAAGCATATTGGGAAAACAAAAATGCAGAAAACTCTGGGTGCCAATATCAATTTTTGGCTTTTTGTTTCAGCCACAAAAATACCCTGGATATGGAAACAGAGACATTCCCCACTAAGTCCCTCCTCTAAAGAAAAAAAGTCAGTGCACTGAATGCACAAAGCATTTAAAGCTTATTTAAACTTCTGAGAGTTGGATACTTGACAAACTACCTCTCTCCAGGACAATGAAATAACTGAGAAAACCCAGCTGGATCCCAGTCAGTCTAAGAGACTGACAGTTCAGAAGGTGCTTCTGCTTTGGAACCAACTCTTCACATGATCTAATATTCCATGGGAGTTACTGGCCTGTTGGGATTACTACAAATTTAATTTGTAGCATGGATGTTAGAGGAAATGGATGCCCTAAACGGACGGGTAGTGTTTTCTTTAAATGAGCAAGATGCTAGGGGTGTGTGTGCTTCATTGGGAATTGTTGGGAAGGTAGTGCTAGACTAACCAGTGATTTCTTTGATCTATGTGCAAAAAGGATGCTTAAGTTCCAGATGATCAGCAATTCACATGTATATTATACTTCTTAAAAATAAAATACCTGAAGAAGGAATAAACCTGTTAAAAGGAAGCCTCCAGTGCATCTAAAGGACAATATACAACAGGAACATTAACTTACTGAAGGACCCATTATTTTAACCATAATAAATGCCAAAACGGTCTAAAATCTATTTAGAAGCCACTATGTTAATTTTTTCAATGGAAGTTTTGGCTTTTATAGTCTAAAGCCTGTTAATTTAAAATCTGAGGCTCATAAGAAAGAACATACCACCTCAGAAACAGAATGAATACCGTTAGATAAATGAAGTAAAGCTAATGACTGTTCATTTTTACATACCGCGTTTGCAAAAGCATTCATTATTAGCTATATACACCTGCAAGAGTAGTATGGATGATAACCGCTCTACTGGGCAGGTTGTCCATTTTCCCTTGCTAATTGGTCAGATTTTCAAGAAAACTTGGTGTTGAAATTTTATGTTCTAAATTCAGGCTAGAAAAATTCAGGCCAGTCACTTTTTATGGTGAAATTTACAGTAGCAAAACCTCAGCCCTTCATAATCTTTCAAATAAACAGCAAACAGAAATTTGTGGCCTTGGTTCTGTTAATACCAAATACTTTCCAGTAATCTCTAGGAACACCATTATCAGTAATGTCACAGTTTGAAAAAAAAAGAAGCCATGAAGAACATAACCCTATCTCGCAACACAGGAAGTTAGATATGGAACATATGATCATGATGAGACAAACAATAGACTGAGTTCCTCCATATCTGAAAGATCTGCATGAAGTACTTTCTTACAATGTTGAGTGTGAACTTAGTGGAAACTGCTGACATCAAAGAACTTAAACATTTTGCATTGGAGTTGAACACCGAGGTTATCATTTTGTTCTTATGAATTTCATAATTCATTTTCAGCTGTATTGGAACAAAGCCATGAACACTCAACATTGTACATTCAATTAATAAACTTATTGTCCTTATGCTGAGTGATGGTGAAACAGCGGATTCATGGGGCATTTATAGACATACTCTGAGAGGTGAGGCGGGAAGGGTGCTTTAGAGTGGCTCTGAGAAATGCTCTAATTAAAGCACTCAGAGCATCACGTGTTCCTGTGCTGAAAAATGGTGGCGGGGGCACTTAACTAAATTTCATTGAACCAGCCGACTCAATTAATTGAGTCTGCTCCGATACATTGTAATTACAACACATTGGAGCTGTTGCACTTAGAAAGAGGTTTTTTAAACCTAGTGCTCTGGGAATTGACACAACACTTGACTGATGAAAAGCCCAATATAAGATGAGCTATTTGTCCTTAGTATTATCTTAGCTGCAAAGAGAACTTTACCAGATGTAGGCAGGAAGCAGTACTTGTACAGCCTAAAAGTGTGGATCCTTCACTTGTTGGCTGGGTAGCAGGATGACTTCTTGGTTCTTCCCTGGACTCCACACACCTTGCTGGAAGTTCTGTCTTGCTTTATACTGTTTAAATGTATAGGTTCAAAGCATTTTTCCTTGATGGTTGGCTGACTGAAGTTCAAACAAAGAGGGAGGGAAATGGTGACCATATCACAACTGTTAAATCACCTGGCTCCTGTTTTTGGATTTGTCTAGGTGTGAAGACTTGTTTTCACAGCCACTGCAATTAAATGTGATAGGCCTTGAATGGTCAAACAGGATGCTTAGAGGTATTGGTTATAAGACCTGTTTTAGGGTGTTTGTTTATCAATGGGGCACATTTGCAGTAGCTTGTACTGCTGATGGTCTGTTTACCGAACTCCAAACATACACTGAATGGTTGAGACGTTTATAACACCTTAGAATGACATTGGATGCCCATTTTGAGAAATGTGAGGAGGGTGCATTTGTCATGTACAGGGCATCCTTTGCGTACTTTTTACAGGTTTCTCTTGAGATGCATAGTTAGTCTTTTGTTTTCTTTAGCTGCTAGGTCAATTGAAATGTATATGTAATTTCCTTGCCTTTACTGGCTACATTGGTCCAGCCTTTTCTTTGGCTCTCTTAAGTACACACACGTGATGAACTTTTACAGGGTTTTTTTCCAATGCCTGATGAAGGGGGTTTGTGGCCGAAAGCCTGCAGTTAAAGAATTTTTTTTTTTTTTTTTTAAAATCTTGGTCTAATAAAAGATATCATCTCTACTATGAGTCCTGATTGCCTTTTCTTCTAGACCAATACAGCTACAACCTGGATACCTGGCACACGTGATGAGTTCATTGGGTCTCTGCTGACAATTTTAACCATCACTTTTTATTATTTTATGGTATGGGTCTGGTATTAGGTACTACAAGCACTCCACTGTCTTGACGCCGAATGGGTTGCAAGTCATTAGCCAAGTTTAATTTTATTGTGGCAGTCTTGGTTAACACAATCCAGTCTTGCCCAGCCATTGTCTTGCATTTTTGTGCAAGAGACACTGTCCAAGCTTTCACAGTTTTTGTATACAGCAGAAGCAGCCTCTCTGCATGTGTATAGACACCCATAGAACTTAGGTCAGCAGCTTGTTAGGGAGGCTTGACTATTTGATTTCAAACTATTTAAGCACACCAAAGCACAGGAAATGAGAGCCTCTTTCACATCCCACCAGTAAAGGACTGGAGTTTCTCCTGGAGGAAAAAAAAAAATCCATGCGTAGCTTCAAACTGTGGGGAGTTTCAAAACAGTACTTTACTGATCTTTATTAGATTAAGACATGTCATTTGAGGTCATCCAACATATGTTCCACTGAGTCTGAGCCAGTAGGAGAAATTAAAGCATATCCTGTTTGCTTTTGTTTAAGAAGGCCAATTCTTGAAAACTTAGTTTAACCAATACTGATTGTGGCCTTGATATAATGTAAGAAGTATGAATCAGTAAATTTTATGGGAACTCTGTGTTCTATGTCTGCATTAAATCTTGTTATAAAATATGAACTTACATTATGCATAATTTTAATTACACTAAAGAACAGCTATACTATAAACAAAGCCAGACTCCATATGCCTCATGGAATAACAGCTCCACCTACCTGGTTTTTTAGGCATTACCATATGAGTTGCTGAGTCTGCTTGTCAGCCTTGTTCCCATACACCTGAAAATGCATTATGAAATTCAGCAAAACAAAATGATAACCTCTGTGTTCACTTCCAATGCAAAAAGCTGAAGTTATTTGATGTCAGCAATTCCCACTCAGTGCAAAGTGTCTGATGACCCTCTGACTATGCTATGGAGAGATTAATTTCTTAGAACTCATGACAAGACACATCACATGAGATGTAGGCACCTAAAGTGAAATATAGGAGAAACTTAAAAGCTAAAGTCCAAATGAGTAATTAAAACACCACTGTACTGCTTAGGTGCCCAAGAGGCTGAAGTGCCTTAGCATTCATCTTTAAAGTTACTTATACAACTGACATTTTTTCCAAAGGTGTTGGCACTGACTGATCCAGTGGATATGGTCAAACTGCACCAAACATACCCCAACAGCACTGAGTTCAACCCTAGGCACAGCAGCCACAGCCATTTTAATTTTTTTGTTAAATAGCCACCAGAGGAGTTGCCTCCCTTTATATATGACAGCCTAATGCTTTCTTAGAGGACTTGCTTAAGAAGCAGGAATTGAATAACTTCCTCAGCCTGAGGGGATTCAAATCCAGGAGAGTGCCCTAACAAGAAAGTCACTGTGCACCCAGCAGTGCAAGTTTCATGGAGTCAGAGGAACAACAAGCAAGAGTGAGAACAACTGTAGCCCAGTGATGAGTGCATTGCCACAAAGTCACAGGGGATAGAGTCGGGTTCCAGTCCCTGCTTCAAGATCTGCTTATGCATGTTGCATTAAAAAATAAGCTTTTTTACAAAAGTACAAGGCTGCTAGAAATGGTGGTCTCTTGGAACCTATTCTGAGAGGTCTGATTCAAAACTTGCACTTTCATTTTTGTCCTGGCAATGGCAGACTTCAAAGATGGGAGAAATTCTAATTTTGAAGAAGATAAAGGTTTCTCCTCACCTACTAACTAGAGAGCCAGAACCTGTACAGCAAACTCATGACAGTTGATGTGTCATATTATGTAAACTGAAAATCTGGCTGTTTTTACTTTTATTTTTAAATGCAACACAACAACAAATATGAACTAGGGAATGCTGCCAACTAGCAAAGCTGTACTGGTGTGGTGAAATATTTAGGTTTAAAACAAAAGACTTGCCTTTATTCATACTTCTCTATTAGTAGGTTTATTAAAGGTTCCCTATTACAGAAAGATTTTAGGCTAAAATTATCAACCATTCTATTAAAAAGGGCCGTGCATTAATCCAAAGGTGCTCAACCTCCAGCCTGTAGGCTAAATGCAGCCCCTGGAGCCATCACATCTGGCCCATGGGGCAGGAAACTTGGTGGTGGGGGAGCAGGGGCCATTAACAGTCTTTTTTCTATGGCCAGATTTCCAAACCCCAAGCCCTGCACTGCCAGTCACAGCTGGGCCATGCCCCCTCCCCTGCATCTGGATTGGGGCTGGGCCATGCCCCCCTGCCCAAAGCTGGGCTGCAGCCAGGTGATACCCCCTCACCCTGAGCACATTTTCAGGGTGGGCCATGCACACCCCTTTTCCCCCAGGGAGCCAGTCCATGCCCCCCACCCCCTGCCACAGGACCACACCCAGGCCAACCTATACTCCGCTTCCCCTGCAGGGCCATGTTGCGGCTGGACTGCCCCTGCCCCATTCTGCATAGTCGGATGCTGCGTCAGCCTCGGTGCCAGATTGGGATCACCAGTGGGATCTGGCCCTCAGACACATGGGGCACTGCTCATCTGGCCTGCTGGGGAAACAGGGTTGAGCACTACTGCATTAAACCATTATTAAAATTTAATTATGGGTCAAAATGCTCCCCGGTCATAACCTGTCAGAAAATTCATTTTAGTTCTAGCTCAGAATAAAGGATATGTATTTTCTGAGGGTGGAGGGGGTTTAGAAAGGTACAAGTACAATACTTTCACCTTTCACAGCTTCTTCTACCAGCAGTCCAAAAAAGGCCGCAATATCACCTGCAATTATTGAAGTATGCGCCTGAGAAACTAATCCAAAATCTCATCTCCTAGTTGCATCTATCAAGGAAACAAAGTTAAACATAAAACTGAATAAGCTCCAAACTAACAAGTCATTAAGACTTATATGAGGCCTTGTGTCCTTATATAATAGTGCAGTTACGAAAATGATTTTTGTGCTTAATCACCAATAATTTAAAGACACATTCTCCATTTGAGTGAAAGCCTTTAAAAATAAGCTTTAACATCTTTAATTACCTAATCTTTAACATTAGGATGAGGCAGATACTATGATTTACAGATAAAGACAATGAAGCAGAGACAATGAAGACAACTTCCCTGCATCTGTTGTCAAGCATGGAACTAGAGACTTTAGTACTTATATCCCAATGATTAATGTTTATCCCTGCGCGCACAAGGTACAACCAAGTCCCTTTGCTTGAGACCAGGGCTAGGCTCATTTGTAATATTGTGAGAACTGCAGAGACTAGATGGAGGATTCAGGAAATCTATTTAATATATTAAGTAGAATTTTCAAACGTCTGAAGCGTGCAATCTATACAGACACTGCAGAGCCAGGTCAAACTAACATATTGGTTCTTTCAGTAAAGCACATTTTGGGATTTTTTTTCCACATCTAGCAACAGCCTATATGTTTATACCAAATTAACTCTATGAAAGATGTACTCCACAGAATGACAGAAATCAATTTAAATATTCAATAAGAAAATATTAAGTTAATATGGGATTTTCATTTTAAATTTCTGACACATGGGGCTTTAATCTGAAAGTAGTCTCCAATAAATGGAAAAAAAAAAATTTAAATAATAAAAAGGGACTAACTGGGTGAAACAGCGCAAGGAGCTCCAAAAATATTTTTGCAGACACTAGTGCCCTCTTGTTGCAAGAAGCTATTAGTAAGCTCAGACCCATGAGCAGGGACTTATGAACTTAAATGGAATAGATGTTGTATCACTCAAATGGCATTGAAGCAAATCTCACAGACTAAATAGCAGGAGGAATAATTTTCCAAAGATACCGTGCATTATTGCTAACAAAATAAAGCTCAGTTAAAGGTATTTTTCACAATCATATCCATCAAAAGTGTACTGCTAGAAGAAAATAATGATTCAAAACTAAAATCACCAGATTGGACCAAAGCAGTCTATATTAAAACTAAAGATCAACAACTGTAAGTTGATTCTCAGGGGGAGTCTGTCATGTCACCAAGTTTTATTAACATACTATTTTCACATCACACCCCCATATGCTACATAATTTTAAGAGGAAATGGTAGTTTTCATTTCACAGGTGACGTTTGGAGTGTGCCACATGAAATGAACATTAATGGCACAACAATAGCGGGTAATAGGTTCTGCCTCTTTATTGTAGCAGAAATCTATTACTTTTGTCATGGGGCATGAGACTGCATGAGTGGGAGTAGGGAGATCACATCACACCTTGTCCCACACCATGGAAGGCAGGACAAAGGGAGACATGTTTTACCCAGTGGAGTGAATCATCTAGGCCACAACACATCACAGCATAGCTGATCCACTTCATTCAGAGATAGTATTTCTACTGTCCAATAGGGCCATGTGAAATTTTGCCGGGTGTTCTGTTTCGAAGCGTTTCAAGCTCGAAACAGCGAAATCAAAATGAAACAAAAGCCTTCAAAACAGCTTTGATATGAAACAAGGGCTTTCGAAACCTTTTGAAAGTTTTGAAATGTTTTGAGTTTTGAAGCTGGGCTTACTTGGCTTCAGCACCGGTCCCAGGCGGCAGCAGGAGCCTCCTGTCATCTGGCATAGATCCAGGGGCCGCACTCCCCGGAAGGATTCTGGCATCTCCCCCAGCCCTCCTGGGGGTGCAAGCCCCTGGATCTGTGCACAGGATGACAGCATGCTGTTGCTGCTGGCTGGGGCCAGCAGCAGCACCAATCTTCCCAGCAGTGGGTGCAGGCTGTGCCCAGCTCTGGTCCCAGGTAGCAGGAGCAGCTTCCTGTCATCCGGCAGGCAGATCAGGGGTGCAGGCCCCCAGATCTGCCTGCTGGATTACAGGAGGCTGCCACTGCTGGCAAGTGAGTTTTGCTTGTCAATACCTTAGGTGCAGTTTCCCAGAAACCTCTGCACCTCATCTCCGTGAAACTTGGCAGGCTTCATGCCCTCAGAAGGGGCTACCATCACAGCAAGGTTCATCTGAAGCAGGCAAGAAATGACAGAGTTATAGGAAGTTTTATGCTTCTCCATTATAGCCTATGGGTGAAATGTTGAAACAGCGGAAGAGTTTCAATTAAACAAAATAGAACAGTGCTTTCAAAATGAAATGAAAACTTGAAATGAAACAGTGTTCCACTGAAATGTCGAAACGGAAGTCGAAGCAAAACGGTGCTGTTTTGCACAGTCCTACTGCCTAAGACTCCTTTCTTTTCCTAAGTTGTAAGAAAGAGCCATTGAGGGGGAAGAGTAAAGGAGTTTATAGGAGAAATGACATTTATTAATCTTGACATAATGGAAGGAGGAATGAAAAGATCTTAACCTGTCATTTGTTTATGTGTACATTTGCTATACACACATTCACCCTCCTAGAACAGCAGTTGCAACCTTTTCAGGTTCTGGGCTGAAATGACCCAGCTCGGATTTGAGGCAGACAGCACTAGAGCCCAGCTTCAGCTGCTGCTTCTTCTGACAGCCACACAGGAAAAGCAACCACTGCTGCAACCCCACATTCGCGGGTCAGATCAAATGCCTCCAGGGACAAAATCTGGCCAGTAGGCCATAGGTTACTGACCCCTGTCCTAGAGTACCAAGTACATTTTATTAATCAAATAATTAATAAAATTTAAATAGACGTCTGACAATTATAGGTCAAGTACTAGTTGAGATGTCAAATTTGTTACCATTACCTCAAAAAGTTAGAGTTGAAAAGGGTATTTATATGTCATTGTGCAGCAGGTATAAAGCTAGGAGCTGACCATAGACTAACGGTGTTGCAATCCTGCCTGGAGCTTTAAGATACAAATCCCAATTATTTGAATGGCAATTATTTTGAACAAGCAACTATATTAAGAAGTGTGCATTTTTCTCTTTAAGCCACATCAAATTATAACTGAAAAAAACTCCTAAGCCTAACAGAACGCAAGATGTTTTGTTTCTGACACATTTGAATAGCAGCTGTTCAGATGAGTGAGTATATTGCTTGGACAGTCTTTTACAGAGTGTGATCAATTCCAACATGCCAGGTGCTCCCCAGCCGCAGCAGGGACACGCACAGATGGAAGTCTGGCCAGAGAAGGGTTTCATTCTCCCCTCCCTGTCCCACTAGCAGCGACCTGAGCCATGTCTCCCAGGTGCGCCCCCCGCTGCAGCAGCAGGCCAGTACGGCCCCTGAGGCAGAAAGGGGCAGCGAGGGGGTTATTTTCCCCTCTACTCCACAGTCCCTGGGTGGCCGCAGCCAGCTCTGCGTGCCCTGACTGCCACCGAGTGGCAGAATAAGCCCCCTCTGCCCACTCTGCCAGATGCAAAAGGGAGGGCAAATAACCCTCTTCCCTGCTCCCTACAAGGGGCCCATCCAGCCGGTGTCTGGCCCCACCAGGTGGGGGCTGGCTGGGGAGTGGACTTTCCTGGCCAGCTCTGAGATGCTGGCAGGCCCCGGGGCAGCCTTCCAAGGTGTCTGCGAGCCAGAGCCGATGCTCCACGTACAGGGCAGAAGCTTTCCATCCTCCCACCCAGAGCAGCGTAGTGCGGCAGTGGCAGCCGGGGTGGAAGAACAGCCCCCTGCCCCATTGTGCAGCTGCAGCCCCAGGTGCTGCACAGGGCAGAGGGCGCAGCTGTGGCAACTGCTGGGCTCAGGGCCTGCTGGCACTTCCAAGCTGGCTGGGGAAGCCCACTCCCTAGACTGCTCCCACCTGGTGGGCCCCTGGGGGGCGCGCAGGGATAGGGGTTATTCCCCCTCCCTTCGGCATCCGGCAGATGGGACAGAAGGGGGCTTATTCTGTTGCTCGGCGGTGGTTGGAGCAGGCAGACCCATCTGTGGCCCCCTGGGGCAGTGTGGGTAGAGGGCAGAAAAACCTCCCTGCCTCAAGGGCCACGCTGGATTGCTGCTGCAGCAGTGAAGGGGGGCACCTGGCAGACCCAGTTTGGGTCCCTGCTGGAGGGAGGGGGGAATTAAACCCCTCTCTGGCCAGTTCAACCTGGATTGGCCATGCCTCTTCCAGCACAGCTCCCCTGCAGCCAAGGGCATGCCCTAGCACCCCCAGCTCCTGGCCTGAGCAACTACAGGTGCGTGCGGGCATGTCTGTTCGGTTACAAATGAGATCACCCTAGGCAGGTTAGACTAACCTACAAAGGTGGAATCAGTTCAGGCTCCGGTATTTGAATGTCTGCCCCTAACTCTAAGGACTCATGGTCCTACAGGGTCTCTGTATGAGAGAGACAGAGAGGCTGGCTCTCTCTGCCAGCCTCTTTATCAAGTGTCTGCAAAATTTAAGCCAACTAGTCTTCCTACTTTCCTTGGCTGCTACTTAGATCACTAGGTGCACAAGAGAAACTGACAAGACTTTCACATCACTGCAAGAGACAGGAACTAGAAACAGTGAGGACTAGGATTAAAAAACAGACCAAATTCCTGGGAGGAACCAGGGGCAGATTATAGGGTGACGGTGCCATGATTCATGTTGGGCCGAGTGGACCGCAACGCTTGGCGTCCAAAGAAAAAAACAAACAAACCAACAAACAAAAAAACCCAAACCACACATTACACCCAAGTACCTAAAAACTGCAGGTATCCTCTTCCTCTCCTATGTTCAATTAGAAGTGACAGCTAGTGGACAAAGGGGCTCACTACACAGAGTGCATTTCTGTTTTTACGTGACAGATAAATGGTCACATCGATTTAATTCCTGGTGATCCAAACTAAAATACACCGGGATGTGTTTTACTTTGAGTCTCAAATACGACATTTAAAATTGCCAAAAAAGTGGTATGTGAAAACTGTAACAGTTAAATCGCAAAAAAGGGCAAGTGTCATCATGTGTACAAATGCCCTCTGGCTATAAATAAAACCTCTAGCCTCCTGGCTATAAAATAAAACGCCTACCCAGCCGTTGGCCTTAGTCTGCTGTGAGCCCTCAGCCCTTTACTTGCCGTCTCCAGGAATAGCATGCTTACAGTCTGCCTCTCAGCAATGGACATCTCACCACAGACCTCTTCCCTCTTCAGCCTCCAGGGCCAGACTGGCTACCCTAGCTCTGGCCCTGGCTTATCTCTCTCTCAGGCCCTGCCCCTTTCCAATCAGGTAATTCCATAGGCCTGGCCATAGGTGTCCCCTACTTGGGTTCACTAACTGGTCTCCATGGCAGGCTACCTGTAGTAGTGCCTTGTCTCCTCTGCAGGACTCCAGCCTACAGGCATAGTGTTCTCCTAGTAATCACTCCCCTGCGTCAATTCTCCTGCAGCTTCCCCTTCCCAGTCTTCTCCCACCTGGGGCTCTTTCTCCCTTAAAATAACAGAGAGCTTCAGGTTGTTACAAGGTACATGGAAACATTTCATTCAGATATTTTCAAGATGTTTGGCTTTTTTTTTTTTTTTTTTACACACTGAATTTGGCTAGATTTTAGCCAGATTTGGGAAATCGGTCCTGAATTCACAAATATTTTTGACTGTGCCCAAACTGTAATCTTTTCTCATATATAACTTAAAAAAAATTGTCTAGTTCAAATCCTTTCCTTTCATAGATTTTTTTTAAGGAGATGCTCAATGCTGGTCATTTTCCCAATTTTATAGCTAGTGATTTTGCTGCTTAACAAGGTCCTTAAAAATCCAGTTGCTAAAGTTTATATGCAGACAATACAGCAATATTAAGGGCTATACCAAGCTAAAGAAAAGCCATTTTGTTAATGATACATGCAGGAGCTCTATTAACTTTAGATATAGCACTATTAGAACACACTTATAATTTACTTTAACAGTCCAGCATGCCCTGCTTAATTTCACGTGAACCCACATACAAGATCTTTGAATGAATTAAGACCACAAACATGCGTGCGTTGCATGAATTATTGGTGTGGATTTTAAAATTAACAAATGAATCAATATTATCATCTATTTGCTGAAAGAAATTGCCCAGTGCTAATCAGAAGCTGGCCCCATGTGAGCACATTTAGAAACTTTTGGCAAATGATTCAGCTGATGTCAGTTATCACAGAGATGCATCCATGGCAAAATGGTTCTTCAAAAGTGCTGCCTGCCACTTCACATAAAGCTTTATGGAATGGGGTAACATTTTTTAAGTGACTCAGTAACTTAAACGACTGACACACATTTTCAAAAGGTGATGGATCCTCAAAAGGTGTTTAGTTGTCCAACTCTTGCTAAAGGAATATAGAATGGATACCAACAGGAGTTAGGCAATGAATTCCTTTGAGGAGCTGTGCTTTTGGAGCCTTAGGCCTGCTGACCACAGTAAGATTTGGGTTCTTAAATGCTCAAAAATTTAGAAAATTTTACCCCAGAAAACTTGTTTCTGCATCAATGATTTCTTAAACAGTTAGGAAGCTAGTGCAAAACATGGATGTATTGTGCTCATATCATACCACTTCCACAGAAGTCTCTGAGAGTGTTACTTTGGACATAAGGAGAAGAAATTTCAACCCATGGTGAACATTTTCAATAGAGGTGGTAGGGAACACTTGAACAACATAGAGTTTAAATACTTGTGGCTGTGCCTGCAGTCAAAGTCAGTTCATTAAAGTGGAACCTAAGGTTATATTTGTTGGGCTTTCATGTACTAGAAATGTCATGTAATGGCTGTTAGAGCAGTACTGAGAATGCCAAGTACTATTCACGCTAATATGCTTGAAATGGAGTCTGAGAGCAGTGCTGGTTATACACCCAAAAGTAGTTATGCAATGTTTTTTGATACACCATCCCCCCATGAGGATGGATTACAAACAGTAGGGAACATCATCTACCAGTGAGGACGTTACTTTTTCCATCACATTCTTATGTGTTGTCCTTACACAACCATTTCAGATTTGGAGATTCACTGCACCTACAAATGAACAGCACTGCCATAGGCACACACAGGGTCCCCCATTATTATGGTGACCCTCTGTCCTGGTTGGAAATAGGGGACATCCAGGACATTGCCCCTCTCCCCCTCCCAAGTCAGCAGCATGCCACAGGGAGTGATGGAGGTGGAGAGGCATGCTGCGACAGGCAGGAAGATCAGCCACAGTGCCTGCCTGGCTGCCTTCCTGGGGCACCACAGTGCTTCCCTTCTCCACCGCACTATGCCCTGCACCCAAGACACTTATTTTAATCTGTATCCTGCACCCAGGACTGGCATCCAAAATCCAGGATCATCATGGGAAAAATGGACAAGCTGGTCACCCTACCCATTATACCAACATATTTATGACAAACCTCTTAATCTACTTTCTCCACAGTTGCCCTCTCCTCTTGGTCATCTATGTACCCCAAGTATACATCTTTCATCATGTGGACACATAGGACACACCCTGCCCACATTAATGCTGCTTACATTTAACATCACAGATATAGGCTAATTTGGGATGTGGCTACGATCAGGACAAGGAGGAGAATCATACTTGGGAAAGATACATTTTTTTAAAATCATGCTGCTGGCTACATGTGCATGCTTTGCTCCACATGATGGGAAAGGCAGAACAGGGTGCATCTTCTTCAGCTTTATTTGCTTTCTGACAACAGTTTTCTAAATTTCTCACTTTTCTTTGCATACATTAGTATTTTCTGGCCCTATGAGCCTCGCCTTGCTTTGTAGCATAAGCGTGTTGAATGGTTTGAGTCGAGTATTTGCATACAGCGTAACAGACAAACATAGAGCTTAGAAAAGACTGAAAGGAAGAAAAGCCTTAGGAAACATTCCTTGGATAATTTCCTTACTCAGAAAAAAGGTTTGGAGGAAACTGATGGCTAATACTTTGAAAGTAATGAAAAAAGCGTGTATTTCAAGCAAAATTATAATGCAGTCCACAATCCTGGGCTGGAACCTACATCCCTTGTTGTAGGAGAAGTAAATAACAAAAGCCAAACAATGGATCTTTTCAGAGGATATAGCAAAAATATATACAAATCCAAAATATTTGAGTTTGGTTCACTATACAGAAATGAATGAAAGTGAAAAACAGACCCTCCCTAGTTTGGTTTGAATGGTTAGATAGAACATTTCCTCATGATAGACAGCTATGCTGCTTTCGGGAACGGCAAAAGTTTATTCTGGAGTAAGGATGGCATTAGATCCAGCAGCCTGCACAAAATGGAGGAAGACAGGCCGTATATCAGAGATGACTTAGCATTTTGATGGAGAAGCAACCTTCTAGACTTTATTACGCTGACTCGGTGGTAGCGTCAGTGCTGCGTGTGACCCAGGCTTCTGAGATCTGTTAAGAAAGTGTTCTCTGTGTGGTAGCCAGAATGGTCCAGGAAATATGTGAGAAAGGGTTGGGGTTTTTTTTTGTGAGAGTTTTTTTATTGGACCAACCATACAGTCGAGAGAGATGTAAGACAAGCTGTTGGGCTGTTTCTATAAATGTACAGTTACTTCTTGATAAAGTTACTTCTTGATAAAGTGCCACTAGATGGTGCTCAAAAATATGCAGCTAAGATCCTCGGTTTTATAGGGCCAGTACCTGCATCACAGATCCCTTTTAAAGTATTCACCTTCCCTGTTTCCTTGGGTAGTAGGGAATTTCATTGATGCATGTTTTGCAGTTCAAGGGGTTTAGGTGCTGACTACTTGCATTGAAAGAAAAGACATGGTGCATGGACTGTTTGTTTACTCTTTGGAAAACTTCTTCCCGAACTGACTTTATTAAACTTCCACAGGGACTCAGACCCTGAGGTCTCTCATACCTCAGAGTAGCTGTTGAACCACTAGACCAAGCTACTTATGTGCTCACTTATTCCTTCTCAAAGGAGGTGTGGGGCAGGGAATAGAGAGAGCTACTACTACTACTCTGTGGCCAGGATGTAGAAAGTAGCAATTTAGTGCTGGTCTAGACTACCACAAATTACTGCACCCACAGAGCAAGGGGAAACTAGAAGAAAACTGTGGTTTCTTGAGCCAGACTTCTTTCCCTGGATTGCTCTTGAGGCATCAAAATGCACATAGACCCCCTCTATGAGCTGTGTGCCTTGTGACAAATACAATACCGAAGTCTGAATGAGAAGGAAAATATAACTGAATCAGCACTGCAAAGCACCAAAAAATCCAAATTCAGCCTAAAAAGACCGCTGTGAAAATCTAGCTCTACTGAAGTCAAAGGAGCCAGAATTTCACCTACTATCTTTAGTGTGTCACCATTCAATTAACAAAAATATTGTTCCAATGTAACCAATCCACTGACAAGACCCAAGATGTTCTCATCTTGTATCAAACACTGATCTTACAAGAAGTAATTTTGAAAGTCCTTGGGCAGAAAATGGATCTTAGCCACCTTCGTTTATCCTTTGTGCAGCAGGTCACAAAATTAGGACTTGTTTTTGCCATGCTCTTTTGTTTCTTGTATAGTCTATGTTTCAGAAAAATAATAGTTCTAGAAGGTAGTAAATTCTCAGTATAACAGAAAAGAGAAGCACTGCTTTGGTTTTACTCTAGACTACAGAACTGAATTTTTAATGTGGGAAGGAGTCTTGCATCTTTTGTTGGAACACAAGTTGGGGAGTCCACCTGTGGACCTGCCTTGAAGTGTAAGTGGTGAAGTGTAAGACCACCTGCAGACCTGCCTTGCCCAACTCCTTCCTCAAATACTCCCTGCATTCCTCATACAAGGAGAGCACCACCATCC